>NC_056745.1:27276412-27420122 GCF_019279795.1 Protopterus annectens
CCTGAGTATTGCACACTTACCTGTCCGCTCCTACTCCTAAATCCCTCACTATCGCGCCTTACCAGGTCAGCTTTTACACATTCCCCTTGTCGGTCTTCCGTCTGTCGGGATTCGAGCGTGTCGGTCAACTGCGTTGTCGGGTTTCTGGCATCGGTTATTTCCCTGTCGGCGAATCGGCGTTTCGGGCATTAGAAGGAGACCCATATATATATATATATATATATATATATATATATATATATATATATATATATAAACTAAGAAATGAACTTCGTGACAATAAAAGCATTCAATAAAATAGTAAATAACACCAACAACTCTTATAGAACTTTAGCACTTTTGTCTTATTTATTATCAAGACTTCTTCAGAAAGACATGTTTCATGAGTATGAGCAACCATTTTCACTTCCTTTATATACATTAGTTCTAGCAGGCCATTTAAGTTAACAACAGTTCCTTTCCAATAGTAAAGTGTGAACAAGCAGGGTGCTGTGTGCATTTTCATTAACATTACAATTGCAGTTACACAAGGTAAATTGGTCAGACAGTAATAGCCTTGTGGTGCCGTGTGCATACTGAACGGGATTGTGTGCAAAAAGGGATCGTGTGCAAAAAAGGGATTGTGTGCAAAAAGGGATCGTGTGCAAAAAAGGGATTGTGTGCAAAAAGGGACTGTGTGCAAAAAGGGATTGTGTGCAAAAAAATAAATAAATAAATAAATTTTGGGGGGGGGTGGACCAAGAAAGATGACAGTCATGCTGTGATGATTCTAATATAAACACGTAACTTATGAGTGTTTGCCTCCAAAGGTAAGTAAAGAAGGGAACGGAGGAAGGTGGAGGAGTCAGGTAGAGAGTCCTAATATGCTTTGGTATCGGTGTGTGTGTAGAGAAATGTGTGGGTATGCCACCTGATGGGGGAGTGGGAGGAATGCAGTGTGGACTTGAGGGGGGCTGTTAGGGGGCCACCCATGACAAGGAGCCTATGAATAACAGTGTCCCCCAGAAGACTGTCAGCACATAGATGGGTAGCCTGTTCCAGATTATGGGAAGTCTCTGGGATAGGAATCTGTCCCTCCAGCATGCCCTGTTTATTGTGTTGACAAGGTTTAGGTCCCTAGATCGTGTAGCTCGCAGGGATTGGGATTTCTTTAGGTGTAGCATGTCCAACAGCTCTGGGTTTGACATAGCTTTATATGTTAGGCAGAGATCACCTCGAAGTAGGCGATATGCTACAGAGTAAAGATGGTTTTTTTTGAGATGGTCAGTGTAGGGCATTTGTTTGAGGCCAATAATCCTCTTTGTGAGGTACTTCTGTGGCCTTTCCAGCTGCTGCAGATGTCTTGTGAGGTACATTCCAAAAGGTGCATTGTACTCTATAATGGGTCTAATGAGTGTCTCATAGAGAGGAACAATGACCTCTTTTTTCCCTGGATGAAAACCCTTTTATAATGAGGTGTGCCACATAGAAGGACTTCCTGACTACTGTGGCGATGTGACTATCAAAGGAGAAACTACTGTCCACCTGGTTCCCAAGGTCTCTTATCACATATTCAGTGTTAAGTAGATTGCTGCCTATGTGGTAGTTCATGGATACAGAGTTTTTACCAAAGGGGATGACACTGCACTTTTTGGCATTGAGCTTGAGGACATAGCTCTAACACCATGCATCTGCCTCAGCAAGGCCCTTCTGTAGGATGTTCACATCATTTGGGGACATGACTATGGCTCCTAGTTTGCAGTCATCTGCGAACTTCGTTAGCCAGAGGCATTCTGTGTTAGCCTGTACTTCAGAGAAGTAGATACCAAGCAGATAAGGATCTACCTTACACCATCTCCAGTAATAAACTAAAAACATCATCACAAATGGAAAGAAGTTAACAGTGTACAGAAAAAAAAAATATGAAGGAATCCTACAAAACAGAGCGATTCATTGGTGACACAAAATGGTTTTATAGAAAAATAGAAAAGAAAGCAAAACACTAGTAACACCTAAAAAGAAGACATTAGTATATTTTGGAGAAATTTTATGAAGATCCTGTTGAATATAACAAAAATGCTCTTATGGATATAAACATAAAAAAATCAGTAAGAAGAAGATATGAACTGGAATGAAGGAGCACCCAGTGGAATTAAGACGCAATTAGGAAAGTCTCCCAAAAGTAAAGTTCCATGTCCAGACTCAATGTGTAACTTCTGGCTGAATGTATTAACATCTTTGCACAGTGATTTAGCCAAAAGTAAAAATGATTTATATAATTATCATTAGCGTCCGGAGTTCCGCTGTGGTGACCCTGAAAGCCGAAAGACACAACAACATCCTGAAAAGAAAGAGGCCTGGTTAACTAAACAAAAAACATATTCTTCCTTGAGAGGAAATCTACATGCCATCCTAAGAAATATAAACCAATAGGTTGCCTTCTAATAATATACAAAATTATATACTGCACTTGATGTAGACAATAGAACAGAAAAGTTATAAAGGAAAATCATATGGAAGTAGAGAGAACCTAATATCAAACAAAGCCATAGTTCGGTAGAAATGGGGAGAACCTAAGTATGGCATGCATAGGGTCTATATTAGATCACTGAATGCTTAGGTTAGCAAACGGTGATTAATCGACCCCATGTAAGTGAAAGCTTACAAAACCGAACTGTCAGAACAGAGATTTTTTCCAAGGAAAAAAAATCTCCGTTCCAACAAAAAAAAAAAAAAAAAAGAAAACACTTTAAAACATGAAATTAACTGGGGGCTTCGCCCCCACACCCCCCTACTTAAATGTACCAACTCCGAGACTGCACTACAGTGCCGTAAACGGCAAACTACCGAAGCAGCCAAGTGAATTCTTTCCCAGGGAAAGAATTCGCTTACATGCCGCTTTGATATTTTGCTGTTTCGGCATTTACAGCTCGACCAAGACGCATTCGCTAACCTACATCTTCGGTCAGCTGATACGAACCCCATGCATAGATTAAAAAAAACTGACAATGTCCCACACTCATGGATTATGGAATGCATACAAGAAGTATAAATTAGACCCTACACTGATAAGTTAAATTTCAGTTACTGTAAAACAGTGTTAAAGTTACATTACAACTGAGTTATAATAAATGACAAATTATAATCCCAGGTATTAAAATTCTAAGAGATATTCAAATGCACTTCTTTGTTATTACAGTTGTTTTAGATTTTCATTAATCCATGAAGATGTTTACTTACAGATTAGGCTGTGCTTATGGTTTAAATTCCAGAAACCAAGCTGGGCCAATGACTCCTTATCCATATTTTTGTGGATGACATAGAACTACATAGCTCATCAGACAAACAACTGAAATGAACTTACAAGAATAAATGCTAGTAAGGAATATTTTAGAACACTAAAGGCAAAACTGAAACCTGCCCTATTATCTAGGAATACAGATCAAGCTATAAATCAGCCTGTTCTGCATGTTCTAACTTACAGCTTTGTTGTGATTGATAGTGACCTAAAACATTTAGACAGAAGGACAAGACATTAAGAAAACTGATTTATGCTTATCAAATGATATATAAAAACAGTTTATGGTAAGATTACATATCTCTTAGTCGGAAGGAGGTACAGGCCTTCTTGAATCTGACATAATGGATAGGTCCAAAATCATGGAACTGCATTCATATTTGGAGACTTTGTCAGATCTAAACAGAATGAAAGTTCTGAACCATGAAGAAAACAAGTATAATATGATGATTTTATTATAATTAGCAGAAGTATTTCAGAAAGGAATGGATATAGAAATGCAGTCAGAAGTATGTAAAAATCAGACATCAACAGACTGTGTCAAAAAAAAAAAAAAAAACTAAGAACTTGACCAGAAAAAAGAAGACCAATGGAAAGCCTGTAATGATACTGTAGAGAAGTGCTGCAGTAGCCGCATGTTAATCAAGATTTTTCCCCACGAACATACCTCTTAGAGCAACAAATCTGGACAAAGCCAAAGATAAGGGGGGACAAAGGCCCAAAAATAGGGACAGTTTTTAAATATTGCTCTTGTAAATGTACAAAATTGATAGAATAACAGGTTTTGCATTAGCATGAATTTTCTGAAGGGTATGACATCTTAAACTCAAATGTCTGTCATTATTTTCTGACTTCAGTCTTTAATGATTTGCCCGAAAACCACAATTATGAAAAACTATCCAAAAACATGAGGCAAAAATCTGGACAATCTGCAAAACTCTGTACAGTTAAGATGTATTCCCATGAATGACTAAAGAGAGATGAATTCAAACCAACAGATGAGTGGCTAATAATGACAGGTGAACATAATTTACATGTTAGTTTACAAAGTCCAAAGAAAAAGTGAGAGCTAGTGATAAATGTAGATTTTTTAATACAGAAGTAGAAATAGTTATGCATCTCATTTCTGGTTTTGACTATATTAATGTCTGGGGATCATTATACTGAAAGAAATGTTAAATGTAGCAAGTTTGTTGTATTAGGGATTGTGCAAAAATAACAACAAACAGTAAGCTGCAAAGCTGTGAAAACACACACCATGATCGATTATAGGTCCATAAGGTCATAGGTGTGTATACTGGGCTAATGACCGCTAGGACCATTGTAAGCCTAGTCTTGCAACCCAAATGTGACCTACAAATTTGATTTATTTAGGTGGTGATTTACTGCCTGCCTCTGTCCATCAGAGGCATAGGAGCCAGACCAGGTGTAAATTTCTGATTTTTCTATCCATTGGTCCGAGTTAGACTTACAAAAGGATAGGGAGGAACTCTGATTCACATGGATGAGGAACCTGTTCTAGAGAATGGGAATTCTCTGAAAAACATATCTGTCTCTTCAACATGTCCTATTTATGTCAAAAGCAAAATGTAGGTATTTTGCTCTAGTAGTCCTGATGTGCAAAAGGTCCATCAAAAAAGGGTCCAAGGATGCCCTGTATGCCAGGCAAGATCACATTTCAGAAGTCTGAATGATACCTAGTAAAGAGCTAAGGCTTTGAGGCAATCAGTGTATGCCATTGTGCTTACTGCCTGTATTCTTTTGTAATGAACCTTTGTGGATGTTCCAGTTGCTGCATGTGGCTTACATACTGAAGGAGACATTAAACTTTATGATTGGTCTGATGAGGGCTGAGTACAATGATATGATGACCTGTCTGGACCTAGATACTATGCTCTTGCTTATAAGTTGAGCAGCATAGAAGGATTGTCTTGCTACCTTGGACACATGCTAATCAAAGGCTAGGTTACTATAAACATGAGTTTTCAGATCTTGGACTAGTGAACCAACTCTTAATGGTGTTTTTTTGATGGCATACATACCCGGGAGGGCAGACTTCCCAAAAGGCACTACAGTGCATTTCTTACTATTGAGATTTTAAGACATGGTTTTGGTACTAAGCGTTTGTCTGTATTAGGCCTTCCTGAAGGGTGTTTTCATCTGATTTAATGACTGCTCCCAGTTTGCAATCTTCTGCGATCTTGGTCACCAAGGGCCTTTGACAATGGCTTCGACATCTGAGAGGTAGATGTCAAAGAGGAGTAGGCCCAGCACAGAACCCTGGGGGACTCCAATGCTGACCAGCCTTTGTCTGGAGGTGGCCTCACTAATTTTAACCTCTGGGTCCTATCAGTGAGCCAGCTATCTATGCAGTGTGTTATAAAGAGGTTTATGCCTATTTCCATGTTTGTTTACAATGCCCCAGTGGGGTATTGCACCAAATGCTTAATGGGGTATTGTTTCAAATGCATTAGCCAGATCTAGGTAGGCAGTATGCACTGTTTTCCCCACATTCATTGCCTTAGTGATCTTTTCAAAAAAGTTAACCAGATTCAGTAAACACGTCCTTCCTTTAATAAAGCCAAACTGGGATGGATTCAGTGTCTGTAGGTATCCTATATCCTTGTTGATGATTTTCATAATAATTATTTCCATAGCTTTGCAAATAAGACTAGTTAGACTAATAAGTCTATAGTTTCCTGAATCTGTTGAAGGTCCTCCCTTATGAAGGGGGAATGACCATTTCAGCCCTCCAGTCATATGGCACAAAGTCTGTTTTAAGACTATAGTTAAATAATGTATCTAGGGGTCCTGATAAGTCATATTTTAGACTATTCAGGAGGTATCCTGGAATATTATTGTGGCTCAATGTGGCCATGTTCTTGGCTTTAGTGAGTGTAGCCAGTATATGTTTCCTAGCTATAGTTGGAGGGGTTATGTTTGAGAGTATTTTTGAGAGGGTGGTTGGGGATGGGAGGCAGATAAAGTTGGAAATGAATTTGTCTATTAACAGATTTGCTATATTGTCAGGTTCAGTGAGTGTGACACCATTAAGAGCCTGTTCAGCACATTGCTGTATGCTGCCCTTGAAGTTTCTGAAATAGCTGTAGTAGGTCTTATGGTTATCTTTCACCTGAGATGCTACCTTACCCTTAAAGTTGGCTTTGCTTCACCTAATCAGCTCTCTTAGTTGCACTACTTACTTTGATGAGAACATTTTTATCTTTATGAAAATTACCCTTCCTGAATTTTGCCATCATTTTTTTCCTTTTGTTGTATATCCTGTTTAATTTGGGATGCCACCATGATGGTTTGCTTCTAGGGCTAGTCCTGGACTTCTTCTGGTAGGTACAGCAGCCTCTGTGCAGTTAGTGGCATGGATGTACAAAGTTTCTAAGAGCAATCCCACATAGGCTGGTGTGTTCTCTGGGTTTGGAGGGGCATCGAATTTTAATCATCCATCACTTAATAAAATGAAATTTGCCTTGGAATAGTTCCAGACTGTTACTAGTCTTAATGGGATTACAGAATTGATTTGCATTTTGAAGAAGACAGCTTTATGGTCGGACCTTACCAGGGAGGAACAGACACTGGGGGGTGTGCATTTTCCCATATTTGAAAGCACGATGTCCAGAATATTACAGTCTGTAGTGGGTGTATTCACTCTTTGATCAAGGGTGTTTGTATTTACAATGTCCATGAATCTCCATGCCTGTTGATTTGAGGCTGTGTAGAATTCCCAATCTATAGAGGAGTAATTAAAGTGTGTCATGAGTAAGGTGTTAGGTTGGTAAATGTCTACATTAGGTCCAAGTATGGATTGTAAATTTCTTGGAACATTGAGGGTGACCTGTAGCTGGCTAGAATATGGTATGGAATTTTGTCTGTGGTGATCTGCACATGGAAGAATTCTGACCACCCTAGAGGTATGTTGTTATTGATGTGTACTGAGACACCTCCTCCTTTAGCCCTTGTCTGTGCAGCTACTGGTCTAAAAGTGTAGATGGCACTAAGACCTTGCACTGCTGCGTTACTCTTTGCCACTTAAACTTTGTCTCAGTAGCTGCAAGGGTGTCTGTACTCTTGAGTATGAAGAGGGCTTGGAAAAAAGTGTAGCTTTTTGTTTAGGGACCTGACATTGAGCAGTACCATTTTGAGGTTCAATTGGCATTGCCTTAAAAGGCATTATGGGGCATATAAAGTTTTAGTCAGTATTCAAAAGCCTAGATGGGAGAGGAGTAGGCCATCCTTAGCAAAGCAACATGGTCTGTTGAGCATGTCCCTCCAAGCTGACAAATATTGAATTCCCCTTAGAATGACACCAGAATGGCAGCCAGTTTTTAAAATTAATCATTTTTTGCTCATATTGTGGCATCGTCCTTGTTGATGATAATAGGCTGCTCAGTGTCAGTTCATACCAGCCTCAGACACATAGTCTGAAAGCTTCATGATGTCTCACTTCATATAGACCAGGGAGGTACATCTCAGGTCATGTACACCTACAAGGCCTATGACAGACTCATACTAGTACCTGTGGCATAATGACTTGAGTGCATGGCTGATTTGGCAGATTCTAGCTCCAGATAAGCAATTAACAGTTATCTTCTGCTTCGTCACCCTGGTTAGAGGGGCATTAGTAATTCCTACAATGGACTCCACTATGACGAGAGTCCTGGGAAGTGTGTTTGGTTGTCTTAGGGGCTTAGTGTTTGGGGCTCCTCTGAAAGTGACAGCATGTACGGTATTAGGTGTTGTTTTTTCTGAGTGCCTTTGGGCTTCCTGAGGCATAGCTTTGACAATGAGCGGTCTGTATAATCATTCTTGTTTAGGAATATTACTATTAAGTGCCTCAGCATACATTAGTCTATGTATGTGTTGTGTACTATGTGAGGTGGGTGTTGTGTGCATGGTTTCAACAACCCAATGTGCATTTGTATGTGAGAGTTTAACCTCCAATGTCATTGTGTAATTACACCTCTCACATACTGTGTCTTATTGTTTAAGGATAAAGTTGTTGTCAGTAAACATGAGACAATTGGCACATTGTCTCAAGGTGCCCATATCCACCAAGCTGCCTGCAGAGAGGTTAGGAGCTACAAAGGGGTGGTGTATTGGGATTAGAAGGCTATTAAGGGTGCTTTATTGGAGCAGATTATGCTAAACAGCACTATATTCTGTTAACTTTAATGTTTGCACAATACTGAATTCAACAAAATCTGTAAGTATCTCCACTTGACTCCCAACCAATTAAGAAAATTAAGAAGTTCTGATCACTTGTGATTACTCAATAGCAACAATTAAGAAGTCAGAATAGTAGTCAAAGAAAGAACTCAGAAGTCATATTAATCATTGAAACAGCCACACCTTGTGATTGGGTGTCCTGCATACTGAGAGGCATCAAGTTATAAAGGCATAAAATACCAGGATATGGAAGCAGAAACCACAGTAATATGGAATAAAGACACACAGAGAGTTCTAATAGTGATAGGAACAACAGGGCTAATAAAATAGAAATTTGAGTCATATTTAAATATGCTATTAATATGCAAACTGCTTATTAGGGTCTATATTAGAACACCGAACATTCAAAATCTCGAGTGTTCTTATATTGAACCCTAACAATAGAAAATACTAAACATCGAACATTCAGAACAGCAAACTTTTCCCTAAGGAAAAAATTTGCAGTTCCAAAACACATACACACAACACAAGCACACCAAACAAACAGCAATCCACACACATACACCTGAACTCTTACACCTAACCCCACACTAACTATCCACTTACCTTAACCCAAACCCTAACCCTAAGGTCCGTCACTATTGCACACTCATCTCACCCATGCCCTCACCCTAACTCACCTACCCCACCTAACCCTCACATCCACACAATGCACTTATCTGACCCTAACTCACCTAACCCACCCTAACCCTCACATCCACACAATCGCACACATACCTAACCCGCACCCTAACCCTAACTCACCTAAACCAGCCTAACCCTCATGTCCACACAATCGCACACATACCTAACCTGCACCCTAACCCTAACTAACCTAACCCACACTCAATCTCACACTTACCTGAACCCAACCTGTAACTTTCCACCAGAGCGCTGAAAATACCGAAGCAACAGAAACGGACAACCAAATTCTTTCCCTAGGAAAAAAATTGGTTTTCTGTTTCTTTGATAGTTTCAGTGTTCGCTGAAAATGGGTCGATATTAGAACACTCAACATTTTAAATGTTCGGTGTTCTAATATAGACCCGCTTATTATGTCATATATACTGCAGAAGGAACCTATTCTGTGTACATTGTGAGTGCTGAGAAAAGCACTCTTGGCAAACATCAAAGACTGAAAAAAAATACTAATGTCATTAACTTAAATCATACCCTGACTTATTTTATTTTATTTTTATTTTACAGTTGTTTACCAGGAAAGTCCGACTGGACACAGATCCATTTTCAGCGGAAGCCCGGGGAGAAAAGCTTCACATTACAATACATTACATGAGAGTAAAAAGAAGTAGAACATACATAATATGGCATATATACACATTAGGACAACATACTGGTGATTAACAAACATATATATAACATCTATACACACAGCAGGACATCATGCTAGTGATTAACATTTCTTACAGTAGACAATCAGAGGTACATTTTTTTTTCTTTTGCAGTTATAAGTTTTGTAAGGTAAATGTATACGGGTTTGGAAGCTTTTAGGGGAGAAACTGTTTATACATAGCTGTACCCTGACAAATTCTCTTGGTATGCATTAGCCTGGTGAGTGGCATGAGCATAGCCAGTTACTTAGATAGTGGTTTTTCCAGAGTTTTTTGAATTGACTAAAAGAGATGGTAGAAGTTATTTGGATTGGTAGTGTGTTCCAGGTTTTATCAATGGTGTTGGCAAAGAGGGACTTACCAGCTTCATTTTTATGTTTGATGACAATTATGAAGTTCTGGTTACTAGAACTTAAGGGTCTAGAGTGAATGTGGGGCTGAATTAGGTGCTGAAGTGCTGGAGTTATCTCTGGAAGGTAGAAGAGTTTGTACGCTATAGAGAGTTGAGTAAGCCACAAAAACTCTGGGCTAGGCTTATAAATGCCTTAGGGCAGATAGCCTAGTATAAACCTATGAACCTATGAACCTATGATTGAGTAGAAGTATATGAGGCAAATCAAGCCAGTTGAGTTGCTTAAGGGATAGACAGTGGTGGGACTTATATGAGGCTTCAGTAGCAAACTTGGCAATCTTGTTGTAGCAAGATTCCATTTTATTTAGATCAGTTTGGCGGAGATTGTTCAAGATGGGAGAGGCATAGAGGAGGGTGGATAGAAGATGAGTCCTTGTGATGGTTACTTTGGTGCATTTTGTCATAAACTGTTTGTTCCTGTAGAGGAGACCAAGTTTTTTATTAAATTTCTTAATGGTTTGTGCTATGTGGATGTCGAACCTCATGTTATTTTCTATTTCTACGCCTAGCAGTTTAGTGTGTGTGGTTGTACTGATTTGAATGTTTTCTTTGGAGCTAATGGTGAAATTATTATTTAGGGGAGGAGCTCTGGAATAGCTAGGAGGACTTTGGAATGGGATCCAATCCTTTCATGGTATTAGATATCCATATCCTATGTAATAGGGAAAAACATTTAAAGAAGATGAAATATGTGCTGTATACTGCTTGCTGTCACCTGCGTTATCTCTGTAAGATCTTTGATCACATTGATTCCACAAACACTGCTCTTATGTACATGAAATATTTATTTTAAAGTAGACATATAAAACATAACAATCATAGCCGGCCTTAAACATAGAAGGGCAATCCAGTGGTAAACCCTAGGGCAGCAGGGGGGTCAGGTACTTTTCAATATATTTGGTGTAGGTAGACCAGGATGGGGGCACCAGGTAGTGTGGTGGGGGGGTACCGTGGAGCCCTTTTGCCTAGGGCACCAGTTGACCTAGGGCCATTCCTGATAACAATAACATAGAGCTATTTCAAATAAATAAACAAACATTCTCCTTATATAGTATATTAAACAACAAAGTCTTCAAAAGTTCATAGGCTTCTACTAAGCTTACAGCCAAAGGAGACCCCGCAGAAACCCAATAACATTACCTAGTACTGTGGGAGACCAACAGTCTACCCCATTATGTTGAATTTCTCCATATACCCCAGTGAAAAATCTGTGATCACCCATCCATCATCCAGACTGGTTTGAAAGGTCTTTAGGGAAGCAGACTGACTGACAGGTAAGGCAGCCTTTTCTGTAAATGGGGTACATGTTGTGTTATGTACCTGTCATGCTATTTGGTGTCATTGACATGTAGTGCAGGTACAGGTCTCTAGAAATGAGGTTTCCTTTGTCACTGGTTCTATTTAAGTGAAGGATTTCAGAGTGCTGGTTCATTCGTAACACTGAAAACTAAACAGAGATCACCCCTCAGGAATATGTATGACACTGAGTAAAGGGACAGGGATTTTAGTCTGTCAGAACAACTAAGGACATTGGGACCTTATTTCTTTCTGGTGAGGAAACAGAGGCTCTCAAACTGGTTTAGGTGCTTAGTAGGGTATATGCTGAAGGTTGCATTATTATATTCAATAACTTATCTATAAGGGATGAATAAAATGGGATTATAACTTCTTTGTCCCTTAATGAAATACCACAAAGGATAAGCTATGCAATGCATATGAATTTTCTAATCACCACAGAGGCATGATGATGAGTGGAGAGTCAGCTGTTAACATACATACCCTGTTCCCTGAATACTGTGTAAAATTTAAGTGGAATGTTATTTGTATGGTAAGCAGTAGTGATGCCAGATTTACCAAAGGAAACTATGCCTCATTTCTTAGTGTTTAGGTGAAGCCCATGATAATTATACCAATATTTGTCTGGTGCAGTCTTTATTTATTTAAAATTTGTTTACTGGGAAAGTATGACTTGGAATGAGCCATTTTTCAAGAGAGTCCCAGGGAGAAACACTCCAGATACATATCTTTTTAACATGGGGGAAACCAGATCACCCAAAGGAAACCCACACAAATGTGAGGAAGAAATGCAGACATGGCACGAAAGGCACCCCAGACAAAAAACAAATCGGAGAACCTCTTGTTGTGAGGTGACAAAGCAAACCACTGCACCACTGTGCCTCCCTTGCTGAAAAATCAAAATATCAGAATGGGATTTGATAACTGCCCCCAATTTGCAGTCATCAGCAAATGCAGTTAATCCCTTGATACTTGATAGTTTTTATGTTTACTAGTTAGTGAATAGACTTCATAAATTCTAAAAAGCAAAGCATTTAAAATAATCTGTGTATGAATTAATAAAAACAGTATTAATGCATAATGTTTTCACAACTGTGATTTAGTGTTAACCTATTCTCTTTCCACTCCGTTAATCTGTTAACCCTTCCATCAAATGCATCTTATTGCTCCATATTTATATAGGTTCCTTCCTCCATAAATTAATTTAAACATTTTGTATTAGATACTCTTCTGAACACACCTCATCACAATGGACTGAATTTTGAGTTGGGATGGCAGCATTTAATTGAGTAATAGTGATGCTTCTGATAAAAGAAATATCTATGTTTAACTTGTGAGTTTAAATGTTTAAAACTTTGTTTGTTCTAAATGGCTAATTACACCTAAGGGTTTGATGTTCAATTATCCAATACAAATTATTAACACAATTGTAGCTTTTTAGTTTACTGTCCTGCCATTTTTTTACATATAAGAAACAGCAGCATGGACAGGCTGCCCTTTGGTTACCCACCAGATCCATGTGCATCGACAGTGGTCCAAACTGTAACTGCAGCAGGGATAATGCAGAAATGTGATGGAAAGTGACTACTAGCATGCTGAAAAATACATTTAAATCACACCAGAAGATGCTGATTGCTTGATGATGTTGAAAGAGTTTGAAACAAGCAATGGGAAGAAAAAGAAAAATGACTAGATGGTTGTCCATGTTAAACATACAACATTTTAAGGTGCCTGTAGAATTAACCCGTAATCCTAAATTCAAGAGGAAAGTCTTCTGATAGCAAAGAATGAAGTAGTGATGCTTGGTGGCGCTGTCTGTAGAATTAACCTGTAATCCTAAATTCAAGAGGAAAGTCTTCTGATAGCAAAGAATGAAGTAGTGATGCTTGGTGGCACTGTCTGTAGAATTAACCCGTAATCCTAAATTCAAGAGGAAAGTCTTCTGATAGCAAAGAATGAAGTAGTGATGCTTGGTGGCGCTGTATGTAGAATTAACCCATAATCCAAAATACAAGAGGAAAGTCTTCTGATAGCAAAGAATGAAGTAGTGATGCTTGGTGGTGCTGTCTGTAGAACTAACCTGTAATCCTAAATTCAGCAGGAAAGTCTTCTGATAGAAAAGAATGAAGTAGTGATGCTTGGTGGCGCTGTCTGTAGAATTAACCTGTAATCCTAAATTCAAGAGGAAAGTCTTCTGATAGCAAAGAATGAAGTACTGATGCTTGTTGGCACTGTCTATAGAATTAACCTGTAATCCAAAATTCAAGAGGAAAGTCTTCAGATAGCAAAAAATGAAGTAATGATGCTTGGTGGCCCTGTCTGTAGAATTAACCCATAATCCTAAATTCAAGAGGAAAGTCTTCTGAGAACAAAGAATGAAGTAGTGATGCTTGGTGGTGCTGTCTGTAGAATGAACCTGTAATCCTAAATTCAAGAGTAAAGTCTTCTGATAGCAAAGAATGAAGTACTGATACTTGGTGGCGCAGTCTGTAGAATTAACCTTTAATCCTAAATTCAAGAGGAAAGTCTTCTGATAGCAAAGAATGAAGTAGTGATGCTTGGTGGCGCTGTCTGTAGAATTAACCTGTAATCCTATATTCAAGAGGAAAGTCTTCTGATAGCAATGAATGAAGTAGTGATGCTTGGTGGTGCAGTCTGTAGAATTAACCTGTAATCCTAAATTCAAGAGGAAAGTCTTCTCATAGCAAAGAATGAAGTAGTGATGCTTGGTGGTGCTGTCTGTAGAATTAACCTGTAATCCTAAATTCAAGAGGAAAGTCTCCTGATAGCAGAGAATGAAGTAGTGATTCTTGGTGGTGCTGTATGTAGAATTAACCTGTAATCCTAAATTCAAGAGGAAAGTCTTCTTATAGTGAAAAATGAAGTATTGTTGCTTGGTGGCACTGTCTATAGAATTAATCCGTAATCCTAAATTCAAGAGGAAAGTCTTCTGATAGCAAAGAATGAAGTAGTGCTGCTTGGTGGCGCTGTCTGTAGAACTAACCCGTAATCCTAAATTCAAGAGGAAAGTCTTCTGATAGCAAAGAAGGAAGTAGTGATGCTTGGTGGTGCTGTCTGTAAAATTAACCCGTAATCCTAAATTCAAGAGGAAAGTCTTCTGTTAGCAAAGAATGAAGTAGTGATGCTTGGTGGCACTGTCTGTAGAATTAACCTATAATCCTAAATTCAAGAGGAAAGTCTTTTGATAGCAATTAATGAAGTGGTGATGCATGGTAGCACTGTCTGTAGGATTAACCTGTAATCCTATATTCAAGAGGAAGTTCTTCTGATAGCAAAGAATGAAGTAGTGATGCTTGGTGGCGCTGTCTGTAGAATTAACCCGTAATCCTAAATTCAAGAGGAAAGTCTTCTGATAGCAAAGAATGAAGTAGTGATGCTTGGTGGCGCTGTCTGTAGAATTAACCCGTAATCCTAAATTCAAGAGGAAAGTCTTCTGATAGCAAAGAATGAAGTAGTGCTCCTTGGTGGCGCTGTCTGTAGAATGAACCTGTAATCCTAAATTCAAGAGGAAAGTGTTCTGATAGCAATGAATGAAGTAGTGTGCTTGTTGGCACTGTCTGTAGAATTAACCTGTAATCCTATATTCAAGAGGAAAGTCTTCTGATAGCAAAGAATGAAGAAGTGATGCTTGGTGGCGCTGTCTGTAGAATTAACCCATAATCCTAAATTCAAGAGGAAAGTCTTCTGATATCAAAGAATGAAGTAGTGATGCTTGGTGGCGCAGTCTGTAGAATTAACCTGTAATCCTAAATTCAAGAGGAAAGTCTTCTCATAGCAAAGAATGAAGTAGTGATGCTTGGTGGTGCTGTCTGTAGAATTAACCCATAATCCTAAATTCAAGAGGAAAGTCTTCTGATATCAAAGAATGAAGTAGTGATGCTTGGTGGCGCAGTCTGTAGAATTAACCTGTAATCCTATATTCAAGAGGAAAATCTTCTGATAGCAATGAATAAAGTAGTGATGCTTGGTGGCTCAGTCTGTAGAATTAACCTTTAATCCTAAATTCAAGAGGAAAGTCTTCTCATAGCAAAGAAAGAAGTAGTGATGCTTGGTGGTGCTGTCTGTAGAATTAACCTGTAATCCTAAATTCAAGAGGAAAGTCTTCTGATAGCAAAGAATGAAGTAGTGATGCTTGGTGGCGCTGTCTGTAGAATTAACCTGTAATCCTATATTCAAGAGGAAAGTCTTCTGATAGCAATGAATGAAGTAGTGATGCTTGGTGGCGCAGTCTGTAGAATTAACCTGTAATCCTAAATTGAAGAGGAAAGTCTTCCGATAGCAAAGAATGAAGTAGTGATTCTTGGTGGTGCTGTCTGTAGAATTAACTTGTAATCCTAAATTCAAGAGGAAAGTCTTCTGATAGCAAAGAATGAAGTAGTGATGCTTGGTGGTGCTGTCTGTAGAATTAACCTGTAATCCTAAATTCAAGAGGAAAGTCTTCTGATAGCAAAGAATGAAGTAGTGATGCTTGGTGGCCCTGTCTGTAGAATTAACCCATAATCCTAAATTCAAGAGGAAAGTCTTCTGATAGCAATGAATGAGGTGATGATGCATGGTAGCACTGTCTGTAAGATTAACCTGTAATCCTAAATTCAAGATGAAAGTCCTCTGATAGCAAATAATGAAGTAGTGATGCTTGGTGGCGCTGTCTCTAGAACTAACCTGTAATCCTAAATTCAAGAGGAAAGTCTTCTGATAGCAAAGAATGAAGTAGTGCTGCTTGATGGCGCTGTCTGTAGAATCAACCCGTAATCCTAAATTCTAGAGGAAAGTCTTCTGATAGCAAAGAATGAAGTAGTGATGCTTGGTGGGGCTGTCTGTAAAATTAACCCGTAATCCTAAATTCAAGAGGAAAGTCTTCTGATAGGTTCATAGGTTCATAGGTCCATACTAGGCTATCTGCCCTAGGGCATTTATAAGCCTAGCCAGAGTGTGTATGGCTTTCGCCACCCATTTTAAGTTAATTTTGCTATGCCCTTTTTCGAGGTTAGTATACTGCGCTTCTGTCTAACAGTGACACAGAAGTGATACCCGGGGTAAACCTACGATCTCCCATCCACTCATCAAGATTCCTCTTGAAGAGAGTCAATGAGGGACTCTGCCTAACCTGGACTGGGATTTTATTCCAGAGTGAAGGGAGCCTCTGGGTTATGAATCTGTCCCTCCAGCATGTCCTATTTATTTCAGTGCTGAGGTTTAAGTCCCTCGGCGTAGCTCAATGGGATTTGGATTTTCTGAGGTGCAGCATGTCCATTAATTCCGGGTTGGACATGGCTTTATAAGTCAGGCACAGATCGCCTCTGAGCAGGCGGTATGCCACTGAGTAGAGCTGGAGTTTCTTTAACGGGCAGCATACGGCATCTGTTTGAGCCCCTTGATCCTTTTGGTAAGGTACTTTTGGGGTCTTTCCAGTTGCTGCAGGTGTCTGGTAAGGTACATCCCAAAAGGGGCATTGTACTCAATTATGGGCCTGATGAGGGATGAGTAAAGAGGCACGATGACCTCCCCTGATCTAGATGTGAATCCCTTCATGATTAGGTGGGCTATATAAAATGTTTTTCTAACCACTTTGGCCACGTGGTTGTCAAATGAGAGATTGCTATCCACTTGGGTCCCCAGGTCCCTAATTACTTCTTCTGTACTTAATGGATTACTACCTGTGTGGTAATTTGTGGGCACTTTGCTTTTGCCAAAGGGGATGACTATACACTTTTTGGCGTTTAGCTTGAGGCCATGGCTCTGGCACCAGTTGTCTGTTTCTATGAGGCCCTTTTGGAGGATGCTTGTGTCAGCTGGAGAGTCTATTATGGTGCCCAGTTTGCAGTCATCTGCGAACTTGGTCAGCCACAGTCCTTCCATGTTGGCCTGTACCTCCGAGAAATATATACCGAACAAGAGAGGTCCCAAGACTGAACCTTGTGGGATGCCACTTGTAACTGGTTTGGAGTCTGACATGGCTCCAGCTATTCTAACCATGTGGGTTCTGTCCTTGAGCCAGTTTGCAACCCATCTAGTGACATAGGGGTTTATATTTAAGCTGGTGAGCTTATCTATAATGCCAGTGGGGTATTGTATCGAAGGCCTTTGCGAGGTCCAGGTAGGCTGTGTGGACCACCTTCCCCTTGTCAATGGCCTTGGTGACTGTTTCAAAGAAATTGACCAGGTTTAAGAGGCAGGATCTGCCCTTAACAAAGCCAAACTGGGTAGGATCCAGTGTCTGTAGGTCCCCAATATCTTTATTTATAAGGTCCATGATGATCCTCTCCATAGCTTTGCAGACCAAGCTAGTGAGACTTATGGGGCGATAGTTTCCAGGATCCGTTGAGGCACCACCTTTGTGGAGAGGGACCACTGTTGCTGTACGCCACTCTTTGGGTACATATCCTGTAGTAAGGCTGAGATTGAACAGTAGTTTTAGGTTTGGGTTTAGCTCTTCTTGGAGTTCATGTAGGACGCAGCCCGGGACATTGTCTGGTCCCATTGATGCTGTGTTTCTTGCTTTGGAGAGGGCAGCTCTTACCTGAGCATCTGAGATGTCAGGGGAGCAGCACTCTGCTGGGATAGATATTAGCCCTTTTGGTGAGGAGGGGGGGGGGGAGAAGTTTGCGCTGAACCTGTCAGCTAGGATGTTGGCAATGTCTGTGGGTTCAGTGTATTTTTTGTCACTTTGGACTAATTCTGAGCATATCTGGGAATTCCCACCCAGGTTCCTAACATAACTAAAGAAAGCCTTATGATTATCCTTAGTGTCCTGTGCAATTTTTCTCTCAAAGCTGGCCTTAGACGATTTTATGAGTGCCCGTAGTTTTTGCTAATACTGATCAGAGATGCCTTCCCTTTTTGGGATTTTGCTCTGTCATGTAGTAGCTTCCTCCTTCTATTGTATAGTTTGTTTATGGCTGGGGTCCACCAGACAGAACGTCTGCCTTTGGAGGATTGGGTCTTGGTTTTATTTGGGATTGCATGATCCATGCATTCCTGAAGGTGTTCATAGAATCGTTTATAAAGGATTTTGTGGTCTGGGCGTATTATCCAGAGGCCGGGGCTTTGAAGGATTCCTCCTCGGTTTTGAGGAGTGTGAAATTTACTTTAGAAGTTTTCACTGTGGTTTTCTGGGCATGGGGTGGGGTTGAGATGTGAATATCCAGTGAGATTAGTTTATGGTCTGATCTTACCAGTGAGGGATACACTTCTGGTCTGGAGCATAGAGTCCCCATGTTGGTGATGATCAGGTCCAGTATGTTTTCCCCTCTTGTGGGAGTGGCAACAAGTTGTTCCATAGCATTTGAGTTTATAAATTCTAGGAACCTTTGGGCTAGGGTGTTGGAGCTAGAGTAATGCTCCCAGTCTATGGTTGGGTAGTTGAAGTCACCCAATATAATGGTGTTTGGAGAGACCTTCATATTTTCCAGTGTTCTTAGGAAGGCCGAGTGGGGTTCCTGGGTTTGGGAGGGTGGTCTGTAGCAGGCTATAAACTGGAAGGCAGTTTTACCCACTGTTAGTTGCACATGGATAGTCTCTGATGCTTCGTGCTGTGCCACCAACCTGGAGGTGTGGGTATCTTTGGAATATTGATACTCCCCTCCTTTTGTGGTCCGGTCCAAGTTTTGGGGCCGAAAAGCATGGTATGAGGTATAACCTGGTAGTGCTGGGGTGCTCTCGAGAGCCTTGAACCAGTTTTCTGTTACTGCACAGATATCGATGTTCTCCATGCTAACGAGAGTTCTGAGTGCGTGCATCTTGAGGTTTAGACTTCTGGCATTGAGTAGCATTACTCTTAGTTTCTTATCCCTTGTGATACCTATGGAGGTGGGTTTGTCTTTTGAGCCTTGCCTAAAAAGGCACTATGGGGTAGCAAGAGCCTTTGCCAATATCAAGCCCAGGGGTGACAGGTGCAAGCCGTCCCTAGCGAAGCATCGTGGCTTGTCGAGCATGTCATCCCAGGCTGACAGGCATTGGATCCCCTTTGAATGACACCAATACTTAAGCCAATTGTTGAAATTGATAATCTTGTCTTCATACTGTGGCATCATTCTTGGTGAGCGTAAGATGCTACTCAAGGTCAGGGTCATACCGGCCTGGGCTACATGCCCAGAGAGCTCCTCTATGTCTCTTTTCATGTAGTCCAGGAAGGTACGTCTCAGGTCATTCACAGCAGCATGGACAATGACTGAGTCATATTTGTACTTGCCTTGGAGTGACCTGAGTGCTTGTGTTATGTGGCGTATCCTAGCACCCGATAGGCAGCTCACCGTGACCTTCTCCTTGTTCAGCCTGGTGAGCGGGACGTCAGTGTGCCTGATGATAGAGTCACCTATTACACGTGTATCAGGTGTGTTGTTTATCCTTAAGGGCTGTGACTGTTCGGCACACTGGCTTTGTGAGCTATGTGTTGCATGTGTTTTGTTTTGGGGTAGCGGTTGCTTGGGTGTCTGCTTTGGAGGTCTCTGCTGCTTAGGCAGATTTTTATTTAGAGCCTCCAAGTATGTGTTTGTGTGTTTATGTGTTTGGTTTGCTGTCGTGGTAGGTCTATGTGAGACTGGAATTGTAGTGAGTGTGGTTTCCTTCTCCTCCTGACTGGTTACGCCAGTACTGAGTTGAGAGAGCTTAGCCTCCAGTTTGGCTATATGGTTGCATCTCTCACATGTGTTGGAATTTGTTGGGAGGAGGAGAGGGTTGTCTGTGTACATTAGGCAGTTGTAACATTGCCTCAAGATTCCCAGGTTCACCAGCTGGACCGGAGAGGAGATTGACAACTGACCTTTGGACATGCTAGAATAGTATTGGGAATTCCTTTATAATTGAAAAAAAAGGCCAATGGGGAACAAGTTACTCAAGGGGAGTTTGTGAGGGTGTAGTGCTTTTAATTTTTTTAGTGCTGACTTATATAATTGCTTTAGTGAGCAAGTGCTAGGCTTTAGCATAGGAATAGGGTGTTTATTATGAGAACTAGATTAGTTCCAAGGCTCAAACCCAAATAAGCGGCTGCTCGATGAAGCACTATGCACAAAATCCAAAGCAGCTACAGCGGGTTTTATACAGGCGGACTTGAAAGAGCTAGAAATTGGCCCAAAACAGCCAACAGACTACCAGATTCCTGTGCTGGGAACACTCCTCCAGGGACAGATAGCCTGCTCCAAGCTCCCCACTGCCACTGGTGAACAAAGAAGCCTCCCTCTATCCAAGAAAGAAATGGCAACACAGGAACTTTCCAAAAGTCCAGAATACAGCAAAGCCTGTATTTGGACTACTCTAGGTCAGGAAAGATGGGAAACAAGGATAACTTTTTTTTTTTTTGCAACAAACAGCAGGAAATTGCAATAAATATGTAACACAGGCTAAGCACTTGAGTGTAGCCTCAACAAGTAAATGCAACAAACAGGACAAACTTTAAAAGTGCAGGTGCAAAAACAACTTTAGACAGTTTAAAACAGTTCAAGAAGCAGAAATATTTGCAGTTTAGCTAGATCGGACAGTCGCCCAGATAGTAGCAGGAAAAAACACTTTTATCAGGTTAGCATAGCAATGAATGAAGTGGTGATGCGTGGTAGCACTGTCTGTAGGATTAACCTGTAATCTTATATTCAAGAGGAAGTTCTTCTGATAGCAAAAAATGAAGTAGTGATGCTTGGTGGCGCTGTTTGTAGAATTAACCCGTAATCCTAAATTCAAGAGGAACGTCTTTTGATAGCAAAGAATGAAGTAGTGATGCTTGGTGGTGCTGTCTGTAGAATTAACCTGTAATCCTAAATTCAAGAGGAAAGTCTTCTGATAGCAAAGAATGAAGTAGTGCTCCTTGGTGGCGCTGTCTGTAGAATGAACCTGTAATCCTAAATTCAAGAGGAAAGTGTTCTGATAGCAATGAATGAAGTAGTGTGCTTGTTGGCACTGTCTGTAGAATTAACCTGTAATCCTATATTCAAGAGGAAAGTCTTCTGATAGCAAAGAATGAAGTAGTGATGCTTGGTGGTGCTGTCTGTAGAATTAACCCATAATCCTAAATTCAAGAGGAAAGTCTTCTGATAGCAAAGAATGAAGTAGTGATGCTTGGTGGCGCTGTCTGTAGAATTAACCCATAATCCTAAATTCAAGAGGAAAGTCTTCTGATAGCAAAGAATGAAATAGTGATGCTTGGTGGCACTGTCTGTAGAATTAACCCATAATCCTAAATTCAAGAGGAAAGTCTTCTGATAGCAAAGAATGAAGTAGTGATGCTTGGTGGGGCTGTCTATAGAATTAACATGTAATCCCAAATTCAAGATGAAAGTCTTCATATAGCAAAGCATGAGGTAGTGAAGCTTGGTGCTACATTTCGGATACCCCCATCCTTACCCTTTCAGCTCTATGTCATTTGTGTTTAGACAGGGTTGGAGTGATAGCCTAGAGAAATGGCTCTATAAATTTATCTTCAGGACTATGAAAAGCAGCAACATATTTCATCATTTACAGAGCACTGCAAAAATGGTTGATGATGATATCATCCATCCCCACTTAATATTATCCAAGACTTGAAGAAGGTAACACTTAATGTCACCTCCATAACTTCCAGTCCCTGAACTTAGAGCACTCTTGTGTGAATGCCTTTGAGGACAGTAAATACCAAAGCACACTCTAATGCTGTTTAAAGAAATTTTACCAAACCCTTCCTGCTTCCCCTAACACTGGGGGATACCTCTCAACTGTACAGATTTTAACTGAACAGATTTTTGCAGACTGTCCAGAGTTTTGCCTCATATTGTTACTCTGTTTTTCATGAAAATGTGTTTTTCTGACAAGTTAGTGGCAAATCATTAAAGACTGAAGTTACAAAATAATGACAGACATTTGAGTTTCAGACTTTATACCCTTCAGAAAATACATGCTAATGCAAAACCTGTTATTCTATCAGCTTTCTAAGTTTGTAAGAGCAATAGTTAAAGATCGTATCTATTTTGGGGCCTTTATCCCACTTTTATTTATGGCTTTATCCAGATTTCTTGCTCTTAGAGGTTGAGAGGTATGCACTGGAAGTGGGGTTGGGGTGACGGGTGGCTTCGACTCTCATACCTCTAGTACATATATAAACTAATTGAGAGACTGCTGTGCCATAGAGTAAGAGAGATACCCTGAGGTACTGTAATGCAGTCTTTAGCTTTAGACAGATAGATAGATAGATAGATAGATAGATAGATAGATAGATAGATAGATAGATAGATAGATATGCATTTCACACTTTAATGACTGAAATTATAACACATGCATTTGCTAGTTTTACATATTCAGTCTCACTTTTTCATCATAATACACACGTGCTTTGGGTGTTAGAAGTTTTGAAGAATGTGGGTTCTATTCCCACATCTGGAAATTAGATTCATTTTGCATTAACTGACATTGTTTTACAATGTAAGAGGTGGTGATGCACTCTTGAAAGTGCCTTTTTATTTATTTAATTACTTATTTCTTTGTATTTGTTGATGGGGAAGTCCAACAGGGTAACGTTCCCCACTGCAGTGGAAGCCTCCAGAGAAAAGCTCAACAGAAACAAATGATATGCAAAGTATTACATACAAATTCATAGTAACAAACATTTAGTAGTATTTTACTTAGTAAACACTAAACAAAGGAAATGCTCTACAAAACACTAATGAATCAGTATTAATAGTAAAGTAAATAAATCAGTGTTAAGGTAGAAATAGTATACAGTTATTGAAGGACACTGAGACATTAAGTAATATTAAATAATGTTTGCAACCAGTAGTTTTACAAAAAAGTTTTGAAAGAGCAGCTTGAAGAAGTGATGACAGAGATGCCAAGCAGGCTTCAAAGAAATTATAGATAATGTAAGTCAGGTAATATGTAGGTTTTGCTGTAAAGACTGGAGATGTTTAGCAGTATAGTCCTTTGGGATAAACTAGCCAGGAATGTGTGAGCAATGACAAGCCTAGCTATTGTTGCATTATGATTTAAGTGAATCTTTAAGCCTTGTTAGTTACATAATCTTTCTCAGTGAGAGATGAAGTTATTCCATAATTTGCAGGTGTAAGTAGGGCACAATGATTTTTTTTCTTAGCTCTTTTCATTTGATTATAAGACAATCCCTGGGATTCAGTACGTTCTGTGCAGGAATAGGGCTATTCCTGCACTGAGTGGATCGTGCCCATGTAGAACAGCAGCATGTCTTGCATATTAATGAAGGAGCACTGCTGTATTCTCCACACGGACATGATCCATGTACAAGTGCAGGGGGTGTGCCCGAGCATTGCTCGTACAGTACACATGCTCCCTGCACTCTAGAATTGCTGTATGTATATGTTGGCATACGAAATAAGTAAGCATGTTCCTGACAGGAACCTTTAAACTAATTCCCCCATGTATGATGTAGTTGTCCAGATGTCCTACCCTAAGATACAGAAAGCAATGTACATACCCCTACAGTATAAATAAAATAAAAGATATGTTTATTTTATTTTTTTCCATCCCCAATAAAGTTTAAACATGGCTGAGTGGGTGTGCATGTCATGCAGCTGTGTATAGCTTAGCTGAAACATCCGAAGGAGCTAAATAGAAACATACAGCCAAAACAGTCAAAGTAAAATAACATAGTGGTTAGAGCATTTGTTTAGCATGCAGTCATTCACGGTTCGAGTCCTGATGCAGTCTATTCCTTTTTAGGCGTGAAAATAGCACTAACAGTATATTTTTTATAAATAGGTAGTGAATAATATATGTTTGTTAACCAGAGTAGTGTATCAGTTCCAAATGTGAGGTGTCAGTGTAGTACAGATGTGAAACCCCCATATAAACACAAGTGCCCAATACAGTATAGCCACAAAAGAATATAATGTAATGAAAGCACATAGGGAGATGTTATAGAAGGGAAACATACATATCATAAGATGTCATTAAGAAGGAATCAACCCCACAATCCAGATAGTTCATAAAATGAATGCTGAACAATGCTAAATTGTGCTCAACTATGCTTAGCCAGAGTAAGAATTGCTTAAATTTGTATGCTTAGCAATAATTAGTGTAGTTAAGCAGATTTATGCATTGGTTAGCAATGCTTGTCATGTCTAAGCAATTATCATCTAAGCTAAGTGGGTTTCCTCGATGCATAGCTTAGCTCAGCATATTCAAAACAGTCCAATCATGGCAGAGTGCAGGAAATCAGCCTTATTTAAACCTCTCAGGTAGGAATACAGCCCATAACCAGTTGTAGCTCATCACTGCAGGCACTATGGCTGGTGTTGGTGAAGGTGTGCACTTTTGGTTGCAGAGCTGGGGCATTCCGGAGTCCAGGGTCATGGTTGGATGCCTAGTAAAATACCATGAAGGGAAATGTCTGCAGGACCAGTACCAGGGCTCCCAATACAAAGTGGAGTCCTGGGACCATCTCACATGTGATCTCACCAGTGCCACTGGCATCTCTTGTACTGGTGAGCAGGTCTGGCACCGCTTTGCTGACTTGAAGCGTAGGAAGAGGGAGCTCTTGGACCAGTGAGTCCAAGATGCATGGGTGAGGAATGTCCCAGCTATGTGTAAGTATCAGTATCAATAAGTGTTTTCCAAAGACAAGCTTGTGTATGTGATGGATAGGTATGCATAAATGTTTCTCTATCTCCTGTACAGCTTCTGATGAGAGAGCTGTGAACATGGATGCTCATGCCAGCAGGTTGCTAAGGCTGTGTCATGAGGCTGGTGAGTACAAATCTAGCTTTTAGTATTCAGGGCAAATAAATACAAATGAGTAGAATGTCACCTGTCCGTATTTAAAAATGGGTATGGTTTGTACTGAATAAATGAGACATTAGCAGAGTAATAGTGATGTACAGGGTATATATCAATGAAAATGTCAGTATCTGTCAATAAAAGTCAAAACCCCAGACTGGTTGTGTTTACTTTGGTATGTGGTGGTATGAATCAAAATGTGTACAGTTTCTGCACAGCAACTATAGCTCTGAAAGCATTAAATAATCAAGGCCCATCTGACAAAGATTTTGGAGTTGTAAAACAGGAGATTAACTATATGAAATGTTCCATCCACCAAGATCTGATACCTGAATAGGAATGTTGTGTTAACTAATGTTTTCCAGACTGTGTTATGTCAAAGTATGAATACACAGTATAAGAACTATCTGCCATGCATAACTGTCAGAATTACAAGATCAGATTATACAACCAATTGAGTATTAGGCAGAAAACAGTCAAATGAAAAACAGCAGTTTCTCAATAGCTCATTCTTATGAAGCACAGAATTTGTTCTATTGTTTTGCACAAGCAGGCATGGTTTGAATCCTGGAGGTGGTAGTAAGCTGTATGCATAATTTCATCCAGGAATATGTGAATATGTGTATAAACAGTCAGATAGTGTTAACAGAAATTTCCTCCACAGGTCTGCCAGGTAAGAAAATGTGTATCTTAGCTGTAAGAAGGCTGTACTAATACACTATGTACAACACCCACTGTTCAACCCCAAGGCTGCAAATGACAGCAAGATAAGTACATACACCAAGAAGTCTCCTACAAGAAATGTCCCTCAAGTGTCACACTGTCACAACTAGTGGTCACTGCCTCCCACACCCAGGGTGACTGATAGAAATCAAGGCAGAATATGGCAGTAGCACACACACAGTATGAATGCACATATGTAACCCTGAGTATGTGAATATGGGTAGAAACAGGCAGGTAGTGTTAACAGACATTTCCTACACAGGTTTGCCAGATAAGAAAAGGAATATCTTACTTGTAAGAAGGCTGTATTTATACACTGTGTACAAACATGCCACTGCCCAACCCAAGGCCATAGGTCGATGTAAAGTGAGGTAATACCTGGAGAGTAATGACTAGAGCAATGGACATAAAAGTTGTGAGCAACTGAAGCCTATACAGTTGTTAATTATCTCTCCCTCCAACACCCTATCTGCACCAATAATCTAAACACATAAATCAATGGCTATGTTTTTCACCAAACCTACTGTTGGGACATGTGTCCTATTGTTCTACAAATATTTAAATGTTTGACTATTAAGGTTCCCTGTTCAAATACTATCATTGGTGGCCTGTTGCTATCGATGTAACCTGCATGCTGTTATAATGCCCACTGTCGTTCCATATATGCATGTGTTCTGTTTGCTATGCAACTGTTCCAAATCTGTTGTTTTGGGTTGATGGGAATACCTATGCATGCTATTATAACTAATCCCGAGATGTGTTTTTCATGACTAACCAAAATATGTTATAAAACTGCAACACCATAGCACATCTGGAAAGGCCGATCCCAGTAGAACCACCTGTCCCAACTCAACTGGCCATGGCACCGGGCCCCAGCATGTCTGGGACCCAACCCAGGACCTCTTCATCCACTGTTCCTGCACCACCTTCTGGTGGAATGGCCTCAGGGGATGGGGCCTGTTCCCCCCCCCCGGGAGCGGGCGTGGACAGGACACTGTCATCCATTGTCAGGTCCAGGGATTGGTGTGTAGTGAGCTTCAAAAGGAGTTCAGACATCTGCTATGCCAGCTTGAGAGCTGAGTGATGCATCTTGAGGGTCATCCTGCCCCTCCTACTCAGCCCCCAGCACAGTCATTTTTGGTGGGGACCACAGTCTCACTGTATCCATTTGGGGACTCGTGGGTGTCTGATTCCAAACCACCCTCCCAGTCCAAGGTGTTTACCCATACATGTGTCATATACTTCCCCTGTCTGCTGTCTTGTTTGTCTTGTCTGTCATCCTACCCAACGTACCTCCACAAATATACCTACTATCCTTCTTCAACATCCAACTCTCACCTTATAAAAAAAAAGGGCAATCTGTTCCGACAAAAAATTGTTGCCCCATACATAGCTGTCAATTTCCCACACATGTCCACTGGGCACATGCAATTTGGTCTAACTGACTTACCAGCACATTACTGTTGCCCTCACTCATCTCTTAGGGGTTGGAATGTCCAAATTCACCTCCAAATTCTGTAACAAATACACAGCTGTTACTTTACCAGAAATGGACAGCTATTGACCTTCCCTACACCCATCTTGCACATCCTTAGCTATCTGTCATATTGTTTTTCACACTACGTGGCCCCTTTTCACCACTTACCTATCACCCCTTTTTTTTTCTAAGTGGGAGTAAGCTACAGTAAGGGAGTATTCATGATGCTAAGTGATGCCTACACAGATTAACCAGTTTACATTTAACCATGTTTTGGCATCACTTACCATTGCACTAATGCACTCAAACCAAATTACAACTGCTTAAAAATGCTTGTATTCAATAGCATTTCTTCTGACCAGCAACAAAATAATCAGCCCTTGAACCCAGGACCCGGTACACCATAGCAACAGCAATTTACTACTAAGCCATCTGAGCTACAGAAATGACTGATGCTATTTCAAACATATCATTCAGTACTAGAGTCATTCAGCAGCAGGGAAAAGATCCTGTAGAATCAGTCAGGTTTTGTATATATATATATATATATATATATATATATATATATATATATATATATATATATATATATATATATATATATATATATATATATATATATACATATATATATATATATATATATATATATATATATATATATATAAATATATATATCTTAACATATATATGTATGAAGATGCATATATTTGGAAAAAATAAATACATAATATATGTAGAGATATACATGTAAAATATATACATATACATACACATGTATATATATGTATATATATATATATATATATATATATATATATATATATAAAAGTAAATAAAACATATATATATATATATATATATGTATATATATATATATATATATATATATATATATATACATACATACAAAAATCTCTCTCTCTCTCTCTCTCTCTATATATATATATATATATATATATATATATATGGTTTCACTTCATATCATCAAAAGCTCATTTCATCGAATTTCAAAACAGCGAGACCAAATAATCGAAAACTCAAATCTTCGAATACTCATAACATCGAATCTCAAATTATTGAAAACTACAAAGCAACTAGAAATAACATCCCAGACACTGTTTTGCACATTTATGCAGGGGGCAAGCTCCCCTGCACCCCTAAGTGGGGGGGATCCACCCACCACACCCCCCAAAAAATTAAATATACCAACTCCTAGGTCGCACAACAGTGGGGTTAGGAAATTTCCTTTTTGTATGCCAAAATTATGATGAATTATTTTGAATATGAATATGTGTATAAGAGTGGTTTCTTTAAAGAAAATGTATACCACTATTATAGATATATAGATGACTTGATATTTATCTGGCAAGTTGAATGTGAAGAAGCTAAAAAATTGTTGGGGAACTAAATGCTAGTAAGTTTGGCTTACATCACAATAGAGTTTTTTAGATGTAGATCTTAAGGGAGATGCTAGATCAGGCATTACTACAGTACATAGAAAATGTGGTGACATTAACCATGTTATACATGGTACTAGTTTTCAGCCACCCCATTTGATGAAATCCTTATCTTTTGGAGAGTTTACATGTATTAAATGGTTATGTAATGATGACATGTTCCTTGAAAGGGAATACGAGAAAACGGCTGAACAGTTTATTTCCAGGGGATATGATGAGATGGAAGTGCTTAACTCCTTGTGTAAAATAAAAACAAGAAAATGTTAGACAAATCAGACATGCCATAATTGTTTTTGAAAAGGAAGAAAAGGAAAGATTTATATGGTTAGCACATATGATTTATTAAGTGGCAATGTGGTTAAAATTGTTAAAGAAAACTGCAAATGTTTATTTAGATTCAAAGAATTTTCAGAGTTGTGTAAGTTGCCTGCATTTTCATTTAAAAGGGGCAGGAATATTAAAGATGTGTTGGTACATAGCAAATATATAGCCCCTTGTCAGGGTATATACGAAACACTTAGTCCCAAAGGCACACAACCGTGTGGCAAATGTATCTCATGTGAGTATGTAGTTCAAACTTTTAAATACATAAATGGTCAAAAATTTGATGTATTGGGAAACTTTAATTGCAATATAGAATGTGTAGTGTATGCTCTGCTATGTCCCTGAAATACGTTTTATGTGGGAGAAAGCAAAAGAACTTTCAAGCCCTGTTTACAGGAGCATATTAGAGACATTAAACATCAGAAAATTGAAAGCCCTTTGCCACATTTTTTAGAATTTCTCAGTAGTGATCTCACTGGTTTGCAGGGCAGCATTTAAGAGAAAATAAAAAATTATGGAGGATTTACTGATGTTAAGAAGAAATTTTTATATAAGGAATCACTTCTGATTTTAAAGTATGACACCCTGACCCCTGCTGACATTAATATGTCTTGCAATTGGAAAGTTTTATTATAAGCTGTTAATAATTATTTAATTGTATTTAACTGAAGTGATTGATTGTGTTTTTACAGTATATAAGGTGTGTTGTACTTCGTAGTTTTTACTCCATTGAAGGCATTCCATGCCGAGGCACTAGAAAGAACGCATTAAAATCTGCTTGCTGGTTACTGAATTGTCGTATTTGTTTCTCTTTTCTTCTTTTGGTGTTGTTCTTGATATATATATATATATATATATATATATATATATATATATATATATATATATATATATATATATATATATATATATATATAGGTCTACTACTTTTTGTCGAAAACACAGTTGGTCGAAAGTGACTTTCCTGAGCACACTTGACTGAAAACTCACTTCACTGAAAACTCAATTCACTGAAACTCATTTTGTCGAAAATTATATATGGCTTTTTCCCCACTATAGTGCAGTCCTGGAGTTATAATATAAAGTAATGGGGGTGTGGGGTGTGAGTGGCATAGCCCCCCACATAGCTTAGGTATAAATTGTCTTCTGACAGGAGTTATTTATTGCACTTGTAAATATCCATGTCTATGGTTTAAAACATTTTAAATAGGTGGGGGCTAGGCCCCACACCCTCCAATCCTCCCACACACCCCTTACTTTATATTCAAACTCCAGGATTGCACTACAGTGGGGAAAAGGCCATATATAACTTTTGACGCAATGAGTTTCAGTGAAATGAGTTTTCAGTGAAGTGAGCTTTCAGTCAAGTGTGTTCAGGAAACTGAATTTACACCAAATGTGTTTTCAATGAAAAGAAGTAGACCCCTATATATATATATATATATATATATATATATATATATATATATATACATACATATATATATATATATATATATATATATATATACACATATATATATATATATATATATATATATATATATATATATATATATATATATATATATATATATATATATATATATATATATATATATATATATATATATATATATATATATATATATATATATATATATATATATATATATATATATACATACATATATATGTGCTAATAACATGTAGTGGAGTCGTACCTCAGAACCATACTCACAACCACTTACTGCAACAAATCTGTCCAAAGGCTGTCAAAATGGGGAGTCAATGTGCCCAATATAGGGACCTATTTTAAATATTGCCCTTATCCCACTGTCTCCAGCAGCCACTGTTTTGATATGTGACAAAATAATCAGTCTAGCCAAGTCTTGGACCCAGGGCCCTGTACATCACATTCAGAGTAATGTACCACATGACCTCTAGAAAATACTGATGCTTTTCAAATATTTCAGTCAGTACTAGAGTCATTCAACAGTAGGGAAAAGATTCTGTAGAATTATTCAGGTATATATATATATATATATATATATATATATATATATATATAAATATATATATATACATGTATATATCTATGGAGATGCATATATGTGGAAAAATCTATACATAATATTTATAGAGATATGCATTTAAAATATTTACATAAATATACATACAGACACATATATATATATCTATATCTATATCTATATATATATATATATATATATATATATATATATATATGTAAATAATACATACATATATGTGTGTGTGTATGTATATATATATATATATATATATATATATATATATATATATATAAATATATACCAGCTAAAAGCAAATGCAATCTGAAGGTCTTGCTGCTCAACGCTAAAAGTCTAAATCTCAAAATGCACTCACTCAAAACACTCCTTAAAATGGAGAACATTGACATTTGTGCTGTAACAGAGACCTGGTTCAAGGCAACAGAAAGCAACCCTGCACTACCAGCCTATAGCTCATTCCACACCTTTTGGCACCAGAACTTGGACTGAAGCTCCAAAAGTGGTGGTGTTTCCATATTCATAAATGATGGACACACTTCCAGACTGGTAGCCCAACATAATGCATCAGAGATACTGCAGGTGCAGCTAACATTGGGTAAGACAGCGATTCAGTTTGTACCTTGCTATTGGTCTCCAACTATGTCCCAAGACTCACACTCCACATTCATAATCACCCTGGAGAATATTAGGGTGCAACCTAACACTGTCATAAGAGTTGACTTCAATTACCCCTCCATTAACTGGGAAAGCTACTCATGTACCAGTGCACTTGCCCTACATTTCCTGGAATTCATTGATCCCAATGGCTTGGACCAGCTCTCTCATACCCCTACTACAGGTTGTAACATCCTTGACCTGGTCATTACTAACATGGGTGACTGTTGCTGTACACCAATAATCAACTCCCCCCTGGTTAGACCTAACAACAAACTAATCACCTTGGAACCCCCCCCCCCCGCAAGGGTAACCACCATGAAAAACCTTCCTAAAGGTAACTTTGGGCTCCTACAAACAGAGTTGACTAACTTCACAGCACCCATGGAAATGGAGAATAGTTGTATGACCACCAAATCATACACCATTGCAATGTATGAATATGTACACAAATGCATGGATTCCGTCATACCCAATTGAACCAAGATGCTCTCCCCCCAAAAAAAGGAAGCCATTATGGTCCCCCTGCCATAAAAAAACTCTACAATGGAAGGAGGAAACTGATGCGGAATAAGGTGAAGTCCCAAGACTGGAAAAACTCCCTTACCAGCCTCAACAAAAAGTTGAGATCATCCCTCATCATATCCTCCAAAGCTAGCTATGAAAACAGAATTACAGAAGATAGTAAAGACAATCACAAGACCTTCTATAGTTATGTAAAGAATCTCCCTGGCAATAGCCAGATTTGCCCTGAGCTACTGTACAATGGTATGTTCTAACCAAACCAACAAATATTGCCAATATACTGGCCAACAAATTCAGTGCCAACTTTACCCTTCTCCCCCAAAGGACCAATCACAATACAAGTAGACTGCCAGGCTCCCAGTATTACTGCTGCACAGGTTAAAACACCACTGTCCAAGGGCAAGAATACAGCATCTATGGGACCTGACAATATCCCTGGCTGGGTTCTACATGAACTACAGAGTGAACTGGCACTTCACCTTTGTGCCCTGTTCAGTCACAGCCTCATGTCCCTACTGAATGGCACACTGCTACAGTCATCCCTCCCCACAAAGGAGGAGCAACTACAGACCTTGGGAACTATCTCCCCATTAGCCTGATGAGTCTGTTATACAAAGCTATGGAATGCATCATCATGGATCTAATAAACAAAAATATAGGAAATCTCCAGACTCTGGATCCCATGCAGTTTAGTTTTGTGAGGGGTAGGTTATGCCTACTCAACCTGGTTGACTTCTTTGAGTCAGTCACCAGAGGTGTGGATGAAGGCAAGGTGTTTCATACAGCCTACCTGGATCTAGCCAAGGCCTTTGATACCATTCCCCACTGAGGAATAATGGAAAAACTCACTAAGCTAGGCATCAGCCCCTATATCACTAGGTCAGTTGCAAACTGCTCCAGATAGAACCCACAGTGTGGAAGTAGCTGACTCCAAGCCAGACTGCCGAACATTCACAAGTGAAGTACCACAAGGTTCGGTCCTGGGTCCTCTCCTGTTTGGTATCTACTTCTCTGAAGTCCAGGGCAACACGAAGGGACTTTGGCTGACAAAGTTTGCAGACAAATGCAAGTTGGGCACTATTATTAACTCCACAAGTGATGTTGACATCCTACAGAAAGTTCTCAAGGAGTCCAACAACTGGTGTCAGAACCATGGCCTTAAGCTCAATCACAAAAAATGTGTCATCATCCCCTTTGGGAGAAACCCAGTTCCCATGACTTAACACATCGATGGTAGTCCCCCAAACACAGAAGGCATTATAAGAGATCTTGGAACACAGGTTGACAGCAACCTCTCCTTTGACCACCACATTGCCACTGTGTTCAGAAAGTCCTTCTGTGTGGCACATCTCATTACTAAGGCTTTTGCATCCAGGAAAAAAAGAGGTCATTGTCTCCCTCTACTGTTCAATCATTAGGCCAATCATCGAGTACAATTCCCCATTTGGCATGTACCTCACTAGACACCTGCAACAACTGGAGAGGCTGCAAAAATACCTCACAAACAAGATCCTAGGTCTTAAACACTTGTCTTATATGGACAGACTCAAAAAACTCCAACTGTTCTCTGTCTCATATCACCTACTTAGAGGCGATCTCTGCTTGACTTACAAAGCCATGTCTGACCCACCTCTGTTAGAAATGCTACATCTAGAGAAATCAGAGTCCCTCCGCACCACACACTCCACAGACCTCAACCTCATTACCACAATCAACACAACATGCTGGAGGGACAGGTTCATAACCCAGAGGCTGCCCATGCTGTGGAATACACATCCCATACATGTCAAGCAGAGCATCTCACTGGCCTACTTCAAGAGAAATCTTGATGAGTGAATGGGAAATATGAAATTCACTCTGGGGATCACTCCAGTGACTCAACTCAACAAAGGCACTGGGAGCTAAGGTCAGGTGGCACGATGACAGGGTAATCCTATGAGCAAGGCTTGTAAAGGCTCCAGGCCCATTAGCCTAGTACACACCTATGAACCTATGAAGCTATATATATATATATATATATATATATATATATATATATATATATGGTTTACCTTCATAATATCGATCACGTATCACCAAGCGGCCACATGATCAACCCATTTGTGAAAAACCGGAAACACGAAAACTTTAAAACTTCGGAAAAACCTAGAAGTTTGACATTTCAGACCGCACCACACCTACAAACAAGTACTACTATGGGTCAAAAAAGAGGGTGAGATTTTGCAGTTTGGAAATTTGGTTTTCGAGGTTGTGCGAAGTTGCAGCTCGGTGTTCGAGGAAGCGAGTTCGACATTCTGGCCGCCAACATTCTAAAGGTAAACCTATATATATATATATATATATATATATATATATATACATATATTATATATATATTTATATATACATATAAATATATATAGAGATATATAAATATATATATATACATACATATATATATATATATATATATATATATATTATATATATATGTGTATATATATATATATATATATATATATATATATATATATATATATATATGGGTATATCAGTTCACGATAGTTCAGAACATCGACACTCACCTCTTCAACACCAAATCATCGACTGTTCATAACATATTTCAGCCATGGTAGCACTTGTTTCTCTCGGTTAAGGACAACGCTGTCAGGGTAAATTGTAAAGAGTCAATAAACCTTATGCATTGTAACAGAGAAACAAGTGCTACCATGGGTCCTGAAAGGGGGAAGATCACTTACCTGAAATGTCGATGTTATGAAGTGTCGATGATTTGGTGTCGAAGAGGTGAGTGTCAATGTTCTGAACTGTCGGTGAACTGATAGGGACCCATATATATATATATATATATATATATATATATATATATATATATATATATAGATAGATAGATAGCTATATATATATATATATATATATATATATATATATATATATATATATATATATATATATATATATATATGTTCAGAACATGTAGGGGAGTTGTGTCTCAGAATCATACCTCTCAACCTCTTAGTGCAACAAATCTGTCCAAAGGCTGTCAAAATGGGGAAGAATGGGCCCAGACTAGGGACCTCTTTTAAATATTGCTCTTATAAATGTAGAAGGTTTCCAGAGTAACACAGTTTGTTTCAGCATACATATTCTGATGACTGTGAGGTCTGAAAATGAAATGTATGTCATCATTTATTGACAAAAATACCATTCATCACAGTGATTTACCAGAGAAATGAGACTAATCTGTAAAGCAGACTAGACATATGAGCAATAAACCTGGACATCCTGAAACAATTCAGCCTGTTGAGAGGTATGTTCATAACCCCTTACTGCAATGAATCTGGACCAAGCCTGACAAAGATGTGGGTGGAAGCCATAGAAATGGGGACATATCAGAAATACTGGTGTAGATAAGCTGACACAGTTGCTGCAGTAACACCCTCCTGTCTGCTCTTATATTCACTGAAATAGCACAAGTAATTGAAATAACCAATCTGCTATGGAGTATTACACATGTATTTGCAAATATATCAGGCACTACATGGATGTAGCAGCACTGAAAAGCAGACACAAGTGTGAAAGTGCATACCCACAACCAATTTCACCACAGTCACAGTCACATACCGGTAAGTCAAGTGAACAGTAAAGTATACGGACTGTGTGAACAAATACATCATTGTTTGCTAATCACACACTATCTCTACATATACTGGCCCAATTCACAGTGTAGTCTGAATCCTGACCATGGTACACAACACGTCTCAGATGCCCCTACAAACACATGCCCCCAACAGACCAGCAGAAACTGGAGCAGCATGCACAGTCAGATAAAAAGGGAGCCATAACACTTTTATCTACTCTCCTCCATACACAGCCAGAATAACATGTAAACATGACATGTCTACACAATCCTGACAATCTGTTAACAATGGTCAGACATACACAGATGGACCTCTCAGATGTACAGTTCACCTCAGAATGTACAGGCTTAGGACTCATATCTATGGTCTCTTCCCTGTAACATGTCTGTGGGGCTACTACATCCCTGGGATGGTAGCAGGAATGAAAGCAATAAATAATGATACTAAATACCTCTGACCCTCATAGTGCATGAGATCTGGAAAAAGACTGACATAATTTGGGGACAGAGGCACAAACACAGGTGTAGAGTGGACATATTGCTGTCATAAATTGAGACAGTTGCTGATGTAACAGGGATTGTTGTAACATATCCTTTATGAGGAATATGAAGTCAGTAATACCAATGGATGTAAGTATTTACTGACTGCATTCCCCAGAGTCCCCGACTGATTTTCCAAGGACAAGAACTGTCTGGGGAACAGACAAAATATAACAGGAAAACATGTGGCCAGTCTGTGGACAGTATGCCAGTGGAGAGGTGTTTCAGAGACATATCACTGTCAGACATGAAGTCACTCGGTAAATGCATGTCCACACAAACCTTGTCAATCTATCAACCCACCATGTGTATAACAGCACTGATGACATAGAATCTGTTCACAGTTCTGGAGATATGTCCCCAATGTTGTTTGGCTGTCTCCAAATGTCCTGTCCTGTGAAGTATTCCCACCTACTGTCTGAGAATCTGTAGCTCACCATCTCTTCAATGTCTTTCACACAGGTCTGTAATGCCCTCTCAAAGGCAACACATGGAGGTCTCCATAGTCCTGATACCCTTTCTGGCTGCATCCTACATGAACACAGGCATAGCTTTTTGGACTCATTCTGCAGTGTAGTCTACCACAGCCTGAACACCTGTGTCATCCCATCTGCACAGAGGATAGACAGAAAGTAGACAGCAAACGGGTTATGCATTAGGATAATTGTTCTGAAGGATAAAAGTGTGAAACTGAAATGCATGCCATTACTACATGACAGCAGTCCTCAATGACATGGCCAAAAAACAGTACTCTACAGTTAATATAATAATATCATATTAATATCCAATAGGAGATACATCAAAACATACAGCTCAGACCCCAAGAACAAGATAGTGTAGTACTCACAGTCTCAGTTTGCATGCAGGGATGCATGGTTTGAGTACCAAATTTTACATGGAAAAGCAGTGTTAAAAGTACTAAATCAAAAATACAATATGTGTTCAATTATTTTTGTCAACCAGTGTGCTGTAGCTGGTGTAACATGCAGGTGTGAGTGCATATAACATGTGATACTACCCATGTATACATGTGTCCCATACAGTATAGTCACACCCCTTGCTACTGTAATAACAGTAAATAGAAGCATATTATGTAAAGGAAATCAAATACACTTACTAGATGATGTAATTACTCTGCTATTTTATAAAACTGAAATGTGAGCAATGGTTACCCAGGCTGAGCTATGCTTAGCAGGTTTAAGCATTGCTCAAACATGAATGCAGTTAGCTCAGCTAAGTGGATTTGCACACTGGTATGTGTCATTAAGCGAAGCCTACATGGGTTAAGTGCCTATTCGTTTAACCATATGTTAGTACCGCTTACCCTCACACAAACCTGCTTACAACTGCTTAAAAGTGCCTTAATCACTTTGTTTCCATCAACCTCTGTTCTGCCCAGCGACAAAATAAACAGCCCTTGTAGGTCCTGAACTCAGAACCCTGTACCCATTAGCAACAGTAACTTACCACTAATCGATTAGAGCTACATAAATGTCTGATAATTTTTCAAACATACCATGCATTACAGCCACTTTACAATAGGGAAGAGACACTGCAGTCAGGAGTGATTAGTATCTACAAATATATGTATGAAAAGAAACATATACATATATAGAGAGATAGATATGTATGGAGATCCATATATATGTATAACAATATGTAGATATATTACCAATAAATACTGAGGTGTGTATATGTATATATATATATATATATATATATATATATATATATATATATATATATATAGATATATATATATATTATATATATATATATATATATATGTATATATATATATAAAAATATATATATATATATATATATATATATATATATATATATATATATATGCATACATGTCTCAAAATGCCCATACAATCATATGCTGCTGATAGACCACCCATAACTGGGTCACCATGCACAATTGGATACAAAAGGACTCATGCCACTGACATCTGCCCCCATCCAAATAATTAGTAAACAGTACACTGCTACAAAAAACATGATAGGCCATACACAATGGCCAGACATACAACGACATCTTAGGAAATAAACTAACATGACTGAAGATAATAAAGAGAAAAACAACAAGACAGTAATTCACACAAGTTTATTATACTCTGATGTCTTGGTCAAGGCCTTTAAATAGTAAAACATTACCAGAAATATTTGCCTTAAATGCAAGAAACAATTAACACTTATAATTACATATTTAAATACATAGCCTCCAATTACACTCCTCGTTTAACCCCCTATGGGATAAAGTATCACGTTTAAAAATATAAATTGATTCTGTACATAACAATTGTTCTTTTATGACTGTTTGATCAAACTGAGTGTTAGAAAAATATGTATTAATACGTGTGTATTAGTGCTTTTTAGAAGCCCAAAAGGGTTAATACATTTATTCTGCTTTATGTTGAACAAATTCATATTAATAACAAATGCTTTCTGACCTTGCATTTAGCTAGCACAGCTAAAATCCTGTTTATGTCTTAGGAAATTTACTGAGAAGCAGATGATTTTCTGCTAGATTAGGAAAATAATGAATGGAACAATACTGCTTTCTATAATGTTATTAAGCTTAGACAATTAGCCCTGTCTGTGTTATGAGAACATACACAGCTCAGGAAGGATAGATAAAGTAGAACAAAGATCGCTTGAAGAATATGAACTATAATCTGTGATTGCTTTGTGCTCGAATGACTAGAGTACCTTGAAATGTAACACTGCACTGTAGAAGTAATTGCAACTAGCTACCGGTCTCCAAGGCCATGTTATTTTCAAAAAAGTTTTCTCATAAATCTAGAAATGTTATGTTATGTCAGCAGAAAATCATGAGTAACATCTGCTGTGAAAAACAATATAGTAAACTTGTGACTTACTATGTCAGCTTCAGTAGGCAATGTCTTGTAAGAATAGTATAAGAATGGCTTCACTTCCTGAATTTAGTTAGACAAACTCTGTATTTTTGCATGCATGTTTGTGTCTCCTTGCCACAAGAATTAAAGTGCCTTAACCTGAACACGTAACTTAAGAGGGGATATTGAGTTATATCAAATGAATGAAAATTCACAATCTATGAGTGACGAGGAAATATGCCCACTCATAGAAGTACCTAATCCTCAGGCAGGACAAGAAGGACAGGACCCAACTCTCTTAGTATACAGACCGTGGACACCGGAAGATATCCAGAAAGCCACTGAGGGAATTCCCCATCCAAAAGTTAATTTTAGAAAATTTTTAGAAGATCTACGAGGCATGAGATTAAGTTATAACTTAAACAGAGAGGAAGTAGAAAAAGTAGTCAGACAAATTGTGAGACCAGATTGGCACATGATCATTGGCAACTGGAATCCCCGTGACGCAGAACACAAACCCCTCCCACATAGTAGTGCAGAGTTAGACAACAGAGTGAAAGGTCTTACAGACCGAATCTCTGAGAAATGGAAGCCTAGGGCAGACTAGACTTGCATTAATCAATGCATCCAACAAGAAGGTGAAACTGTTGACAGATATTATGCTAGATTGTTAGAGTGTTTTAATAACCATTGTGGAATGCAGGTACCTGAAGATCAAACACATGATTCCCCGTATGAGCAGCAGTTAAAAAATGCATTTTTAAAAGGCAATATTTTGCCTATAAGAAGCTTTATTACAAAGCACATGGTAGATCATTGTACAAGCAGACTACAGTCACTACTTGAATATGCTAGGCATGCCGAGAGGCATTTTAACAGCAAAAAGAAAAAAAAAAGCCCAAGTATTTTCTGTAGAAGACTGAGCAGAAGTTTATGTAGTACAGTCCGGGAAAAAGGGCAAGAAAAATGCCCAGGGAAACAGTCTGATCAACGATTAGAGGACATTGAAGGGCGAAAGAAAAGGGGGGAGTGCTTTAAATGCGGTAAGAAGGGACACCTGGCAAGGGATTGCAGGAAAAACAAGAAGGTAACTACGGAGGATAAAGAGGGTGAGGACTGACTATATGAGAGCCAGGAATCACTAGAAGAGAATAGCCAAGAAAAGACAAATGTAAATGTGACAGAGGGAGTAGAGGATGTGACAGGAGAAATAGAGGAATTACATGAAGTCACAGATAGTGAAGGAAATGAGATTTGAGACTTAGCTTTATTGAGCTTGGAGCTCTATTTAGCAGACATGAAACCAGAAGTTACACTCCTGGTAGAAGGGAAGGAAGTCACATTTTTGTGTGACTCAGGGGCCTCACGGACCCTGATACACCCCTCCAAACTACCAGAGAATTCAGAGTCACTTGATTACATATTAGTGAAAGCAGCTAATGGACAGCTGTATCGGGAGCCCCTCTCCCATAACATTGTGATAACTGATCCTGTTTCAGGATTAACCCAGAAGAGTAAAATTGTTTTTTTTGCAAAATGCCCAGTAAACCTTTTGGGCAGAGACCTTATGCAACTATTTGGCATAACAGTAGTTCCAACTATGCAGGGTATGGAAGCACAGCGACAAATTGATACATTTTCAGTGCAATCGGAGGGTGAAACATTTTATTGGTTCAGCCAGGACTTGGTTACGACTGGTCCAGGGGCAGTAACCGAAGAGCTGATGAACATAGCCATCAGCAAGTTCACCTCCCTTGACACTGATAAACAACAATTGTTGCACTGTACCCTGTATTATTGTAACACACCAGGACCTGACAAGGAATATGAACAGGAGTTGTTTAGAAACCATGCAAACAGATTAGTATTGCATAATCTGTACTGGGATATGGAAGGGAACAGTGTAGTTAGCTGTTCATTACCCCAGGAGTTTTTTGCGTTTTATAAATCTAATCGATTACCACATGTAAGCTTAACCAAAGACAAAAATGTGAAATGGGCAGACCTAGGAGAAAAAGTCACAAGGTGGGAAAAACAGACAGAATTAGAACTGTCAGAACAGGAAGTACAAAAGCAGAAGTTAAATTGGATAACACAGACACACCCAACTGTACACTTGCAGTCAAGCGAGGACAGCTGATTAGCACTCTTATCAGCAGAGGAAGAAGATGCCTTACAAAATATACCAGAAACCCTCTGGTCAACAGGCAACTCAGATGTAGGACTTATTCATGCAGCAGGATCAGTTACTATCATGCCAAAGTCAGCATTTAGACCACAAAAGAGACAGTATCCCTTGAGAAAAGATGCAGAGGTAGGAATCAAACCTATTATAGCAGCTTTACTTAAGGAAGGAGTACTGGTGGAATCACCTGATTCACCATGTAACACACCCTTATTTCCTGTTAGGAAAGCAAACGGAGAATGGCGTATGGTCCAAGACTTACAAGCTGTAAATGATGCAGTAATACCACGGGCACCTACAGTGCCAGATCCACACACCCTGTTGAATGATTTGAAACCTCAGCAGAAATATTTTTCTGTGGTAGATATCAGCAATGCGTTCTTTTCAATACCGATACACCCTGACAGCCAACATTGGTTTGCATTTACATTTCATGGGAAAAGGTACACATATACACGACTACCACAGGGATATTGTGAAAGTCCCACAATATTCTCACAAGAAATGACAAGTAACTTGGCGGAATTTATCCCACCAAGAGGCAGTCAGATTTTACTTTATGTTGATGACATCCTGCTGGCAGCCCCCACCCAGCAAGATTGTAAAGAAGATACCATAGCGTTGTTACAATTCTTAGCCACTCAGGCGCATAAAGTAAATGAAAACAAATTGCAGCTTTGGAGAAATCAAGTTAGATACTTAGGATATGTAATATCCAAAGAGGGCAGAACATTAGATGAGGACAGAAAAATAGCGATTTTACAAGCACCAAAACCCACTACCAAGAAGGAAATGATGTCCTTCCTGGGTACAACCAACTTTTGTCGGAGCTGGATCCCAAACTATGCTTTGGAATCTGCACCGCTGACCAACTTAATATACATGAAGCCTATGGAAGCACAGGATTTATTACAATGGACACCAGAAACAGAATCTGCTTTCTGCAAATTAAAACAGTTGATAGCATCCTCATTAGTTTTAGGAATACCGAACTATCATAAACGTTTTTTCCAAACTGTAGATTGTAAGCAAGGTTATATGACATCAGTGCTAATGCAACAGCATGGGGACAAACAATGCCCCATTGCTTACTATTCATCACAACTGGACTCAGTCGCGCGGTTGTTACCCCACTGTGTACAAGCAGTAGTCGCAGCTGCAATGGCAGTACAGGCTTCGGCTTCAGTAATGTTGTTCCACCCTCTCACATTGAGAGTGCCTCATGCAGTCGCGATTATTTTACTGCAAGAAAAAGTAGCATATCTTTCTCCTGATAGGCATCTTTCCTGTATGACTATATTGTTGAGCCAACCTCATATGACAATTGAACAATGCACAACTTTAAACCCGTCTACCTTGCTTCCAACTCCTGCAGATGGCACACTGCACAGCTGCCTGCAGGAGATTGAGCAAAAGACACTGCCTAGAAAAGATCTTACGGATGTTCTCTTGGATGATGCCGAGGTGACATACTACATGGACGGCACATGCAGAAGGGGTCCCACAGGACAGAACCTAGTAGGATATGCAGTAGTTTCTGATACTGAGATTGTAGAAGTGAAATCTTTACCACACAATTTATCTGCACAAGCAGCAGAATTGATTGCCTTGACACGGGCATGTACTTTAGCAAAGGGTAAATGTGTGAACATTTTTACTGCCAGCCAGTATGCTTTTTCTACTGTACATGTTTTTGCACAACAGTGGAAAAATTGAGGAATAATAACATCTACTGGCAAACCGATCAATCATGCACAGTTTATTTTAGATCTTTTAGAATCTATTCAGTGACCTCAGAAAGTAGCTATTTGTAAATGCATAGCTCATACCAAGCAACAAGATAGAATTTCAAAAGGCAATGCAAGGGCTGATACAGCTGCAAAGCAGGCAGCTTCAGAAGCATTTCTTTTGAATGACGAATTATAACCTTCTGAGACTTTAGACTTAGAAATGTTGAAAACAATGCAGACACTTACTACGCGGGTTGAGAAACAAAGGTGGATAAAATGAGGAGCAATTCTCAAGGAAGGGCTGTACATCTCCAAAGAGGGAAAAACTGATATTGCCATCTAACTTGTTTAGATATGCAGCTTTTTTGAGCCATGGGCAATGCCATGTCTCAACAGGGGGGATGGTACAGTTAGTGAACCGAGTATTCACAACATATGGATTCATAAACTATACTAAAAATTTTTGTTTGTCATGTCATGTTTGTAATAAACATCATGCACAAGGGGCGTTGAAGCCCAAGCCGGGGAGTTTCCCTGCACCACCGTATCCGTTCCATACTATTTGTATGGATTTCATAGAACTGAACAAATGCAAAAATAAGAAGTATTGTCTTGTCATTGTAGATATGTTTTCCAAATGGGTGGAAGCTTTTCCGACTAAAAATGCAGATGCAGCTACTGTTGCAAAAGTCCTTGTTAAAGAAATTATTCCTAGATTTGGCATACCGGAAAAGATCTACAGTGACAATGGCACACATTTTGTAAACCAAACCATACAACAACTGAGCAGGTATTTTGGAATTTCTTTGAAAAATCATTGTACGTATCACCCACAATTTGCAGGGTTGGTAGAGAGGTACAATGGGACGTTGAAAAATAAATTAAGGAAGCTTATTGAGGATACACAAAGAAATTGGGTGTATTGTCTGCCCCTGGCACTGTTGAGCATGAGAACTGTTCCGAATGCAAAGGGATTGACTCCTTTTGAGAAGTTATTTGGACGGGCATATTATATACCCCAGTGGAAACCTCTCATGCCCACAGACCAGGAGGCCGACTGTACACTTGCTGAGTACATGAGGAGAATTTTGAGTTCTAAACACCTTTTGCAGTTTAATTCTGTTTCAGATAAAGAACAAACCAGACCATCAGAAGTAGCAGTAGCCCCAGGCACATGGGTCTGGGTGAAAGTCATTAAGAAGAAAAACTGGACGTCACCGGAGTGAGAAAAGCCATACCAAGTGCTATTGCCAACACCCACTGCAGTCAAGATAGCAGAGCGAGCATCCTGGATCCATCTGACATACTGTAAACTGGTTACAAACTTTGAACTAGACAAAAATCTTGTTACTGTTACACCACAAGAGTAAAATGACAAACTCCACCTGGACGTCACCGGAGTGGGAAGGGCCATACCAAGTGCTATTGTCAACACCCACTGCAGTCAAGATAGCGAAGCGAGCATCCTGGATCCATCTGACACACTGTAAACTGGTTAAAAACTTTGAACTAGACAAAAATCTTGTTACTGTTACACCACAAGAGTAAAATGACAAAATCTAGAGCATACAGGAATGCAGAACAGCCACAAAAAAATTGCATGATTATCCTGTTGGCTATACTGGGGACATTAATCTTTTTGTTGTGGCCTTTACTTTTTCCAGCCACACGAGCTGAACTGAATAAATGTGATGCATTACTCATAGACTGGCATCCAAACTTTAACACTTACCAAGCGATCAAACATGTGTATGCTGAAGCTTTTAATGTTTCAAATTGCTGGGTTTGTACAGCTATACCAACAGCATACAGGGGATTATTAATGACTGCAGTCCCCCTAGGGGTCAATGAGACCTGGGAAAACTTGGTTTATGATACTACGACTGTTAAATCACAAGATAAAATAGCATTGCACCTGCCTGTTACACAAAAAGGAATTGTATGTTTTTACAAAAATGATACTGTCCAGGTGGGTTGGAGTAATTGCAATATGACTGTTCCTTACAAATGTTACACCAAAGCTAATAATGCAGGTTCTATTTGTGATACAGACTATGACTCATTTCTTAAATCAATGCACAGAACAATTAATGAAGTACAACATAATCCTGTTCTTTTTAAGCAACTGTCTATGATAAACAAGAAAACGATTCATGCAGGGCAAGCATATGTTAATAGTAAAGTTACTACTAAGGTAGAAGATTGTTATTTTGTATGTGGCAAAAAGGCCTATAAATGGTTACCTGAGAATTGGTCCGGCAGTTGTTTTTTGGGTTACCTGGTCCCGGCCATATGACACACTGCAGTTTTACCTCGAGGAAAGATTTGAAATGCACGAGAGGTCACCAAGAAACCTGTCAGGAAACCTGAGGATCCAGTGGGATGAATCGAGGTGGGCTGAAGAAACCACCATTCCATGGGCGATAAACTGACACATATGGACTTGAGTGACATTGTCATATCATGGGCAGGCATATTACCAGCATATAGAGCAGTGAAATCAATTTGGGAGCTGAGAAAACTGTCTAAACTCCTCGAAGAAATGAGCAATGTGACTTTTTCTGCTCTCGAATTAGTGACTGATGAACTGAATGCCATGAGAACTGTGGTGCTTCAAAACCGCATGGCTCTTGACTTCACCCTAGCGGCGAGAGGTAGTACGTGCACTTTATTATAAGAAGAACGTTGTTCGTATATTCCAGACAATCAACATGAGATAGATAATCATCTTGAGGTGATTCAGCAAGTGTCAGCCATGACCAAACCAGGCCCAAACCCACTGACAGACTTTTTCCAGAAATGGTTTAGGGGGTGGGGTTCCATCCTAATGAACATCTTGATTGCTATTTGTGTAGGAATGCTCCTGTTGGGAATATGTGTTTGTTGTGGCATTCCCTGCATGAAAAGATTAATCAAAGATTTTATAGATTTGTTGGTTTCTGAAACCTTATATCAAGGTACTGAGCTTGATGAACTGTTGAAGTCTGAAATGCTTTCATAAGTTAAACTGAATGACTTTCTTAACTGCAAATCCTAAATGGAAGAGGTTAGGAAAAGAAACAAATCGTTTATGCTTTTGAAAGTAGAATAAAAGTATTAATGGGGGGAAATGTTAGAAAAATATGCATTAATATGTGTGTATTAGTGCTTTGTAGAAGTCCAAAAGGGTTAATACATTTATTCTGCTTTATGTTGAACAAATTCATATTAATAACAAATGCTTTCTGACCTTGCATTTAGCTAGCACAGCTAAAATCCTGTTTATGTCTTAGGAAATTTACTGAGAAGCAGATGATTTTCTGCTTGGTTAGGAAAATAATGAATAGAACAATACTGCTTTCTATAATGTTATTAAACTTAGACAATTAGCCCTGTCTGTGTTAGGAGAACATACACAGCTGCAGGAAGGATAGATAAAAGAAGAACAAAGACTGCTTGAAGATTATGAACTATAATCTGTGATTGTTTTGTGCTCGAATGAGTAGAGTACCTTGAAATGTAACACTGCACTGTGGAAGTAATTGCAGCTAGCTACCGGTCTCCAAGGCCATGTTATTTTCAAAAAAGTTTTCTCATGAATCTAGAAATGTTATGTTATGTCAGCAGAAAATCATGAGTAACATCTGCTGTGAAAAACAATATAGTAAACTTGTGACTTACTACGTCAGCTTCAGTAGGCAATGTCTTGTAAGAATAGTATAAGAATGGCTTCACTTCCTGAATTTAGTTAGACAAACTCTATATTTTTGCATGCATGTTTTTGTCTCCTTGCCGTAAGAATTAAAGTGCCTTAACCTGAACCTAACGTGTATTGGTCTTTGAAGTTTTTCCTTTGACACTGAGAAATAGAATTTTTCAAAAACAGTACCTTGTAATCCACTACTGTCCCCATGGTGAACTTTATAAAAATGTACAGCTATAGAACTGTCTTCTTTCTTATCAGTAATATCTCTCACATGTTCTAACAGCCTAGTTGTAAAACATTTCTTACTGCCTCCCACTTAAAATATGTTACAAGGGCATCTAAGAGCATTCTCTATACACTGACCTCTTGAATGTACAGAGTTCCACATGATGTCCAGCCTTTCCCCTCTGCAGGAATGACAGTGCTAAATAATGATAGACCATAGCTATCAACCTCCTACTGTATGACATCAGGCCAAAGCCTCACATAATTGGGAGACATAGGCCCAAAAACATGGCCATACTTGAAATATTGCTGTTATACACTGAGAATATTGCTGGTGTTACAGGGTTTGTTGTAACATATCTTTTCTGAGGGATATTATGGCAGAAACACAAATGGATGTTAGCATTTACTGATTACAATCATCAGAGTATGCTACTGATTTGCCAAGGACAACACCTGTCTGGGGAGCAGACCAAACATAACAGGCAAACCTTGGCCATCATGTGGATAGCCCTGCAGTTGAGAGCTATGCAGACATAGAACTTTGTCAGACTGAAACCCTTGCAGAAGTAGCATGCTCAGACAAACCCTGTGAAACTAGCAGTATTCAAACCATATAACAGCAATACTCACATTCTGCCCCTAAGTCTTGAACCTTCTCCACCATTTAGTTGGCTTGTCTCTACAAGTCTTGTTGTAAGAGGTATTAGCTCACACGCCTGCAGGATGTCTTCCTCACAGGAAAGGTAAAGGGCCAATGCCCACATGAAGTACTCTATTATAAGAGTGTGTTGCCCTGGCACTGGCTGTTGGAATAACTACACAGCTGCTCTGCATGCAGTTAGCAACTGGGGAGCACCAAGTGGTGCTCAGGCCATCACATGGTCATCAGCATTACCTACAAAAGTCAAGCTGCCACTTATTCAAATCAGCTCTGTCATCGACAGTACAACCTAACAAAATGGACTGACTGCAAGTCACAAAAAGAGTATATCACCAAATCTACTTTCCAAAAAAAAAAAAGATATGTGAAACAAGTAAGCATGTAATTGAATGCAGTAGGTGGTTTGTAATAATGGAAAATAGGAGTTTGAAAGAATGTGTTTTAATAAGACTTGCTGTACTGATGTACTGCTGAACAGCACAGGTGGCCATAGTATATGGCTCTGTCTGCAGTGCCATAGATCACAGCTCAGGACCCTGACTCACCCAGGAAAGGGACAGCTGACATTTGACAACTACTGGAGTGTCTGTCAAACACCACTGACTGTGCCACTGCTAGGCCAGCTAGTGGGATGTTGTACATATCCATACGTTACCTGTGAATATAACTATGACACACGTTTGTCTTGTAAATCTAAGAGACCTATACAGAGCATGTGCATAGCAAAATACTGTTGCAGAAGTGTGTGTTGAAATGCATGTGATATAGTGAGTTTATATCATTCAACTGTACAGTGTTATAAGCACATGTGTGCCTGATATCTGTAGTCACTTACACATAGAGTTGTGTTATGTTAGGCAAACCATTGTCAAGTCTGTTAACAATGACATCATAACATAATAGCCTAGTTATGAATGTGTTACATCCTCCAGGTTAGCACTGTGATAGCAAAGCCTACTGTGCAATCAACTTACTTATCTATGTATGTGAATACGTTGTGCATGTTCTAATTGTGTGTAATATCAGTTTCAGTGCATACAACAGACATAAATGTTTACAGGTACTGGTTGTTGCATTGTCTTGACAATGATATGGGTAGTAAAATAGGCATGATTATCAGGTTGTAATCGGAGAAGTGTGCAACTGTGCTATGATCCTCTGTCCATGCCTAGCACAAACAGCTATATGAACACCTACATACAGTGGAAGAGTGTACACACCCCTGTTGAAATGCCAGGTTTGTGTACTATACAAAAATGAGACCACAAAAAATAATTTCAAAATGTTTTTTGCCATGAATGTGAGACATAACCTGTACAATTCTATTGAAAACAAATGAATCTGTTAGGGGAGAAAATATAAAACATTAAAAAATACTATAAGCTGGTTGAATACATGTGCACACACATAAACCATTACTTGGTTAATGCACCTCTTGCAGTAATCACAGCATTCTCTTTTTGGTTACACAAATGCCATCAATTAACAAGACTCTGATTAACCCCAAATAATGTTCAACCATCCTAGTAGGATTTATTTGAGATTTTCCCAGTTGCCTGCTACAGCAATATACATGTTTGGCAAAGAGCTTACAAAGCATCAAAGGGATCTCATTTTGGAAAGGTATCAGTCAGGAGAAGAGTAGAAAGTGTCCACAACATTGGATATACCATGGAATAAAGTGCAGACAGTCATCAAACAGTGGGGAACATATGGGATGACAGTGACACTGCAAACACCTGAATGTCCATCCAAAATGGGGGTATCAGTCAGGAGAAGAGTAGAAAAAGTGTCCACAACATTGGCTGTACCATGGAATACAGTGCAGACAGTCATCAAACAGCGGGAAACATAGACGCTGCAAACACCTGGACGTCCATCCAAAATGGGGGTATCAGTCAGGAGAAGAGTAAAAGTGTCCCGAACATTGGATATATCATGGAATACAGTGCAGACAGTCATCAAACAGTGAAATAGATATGGGACAACAGTGACACTGCAAACACCTGGACGTCCATCCAAAATGGACGAAATGGCAAGACAACAACAGGCCATGGAGGCTGCCAGGGGACCTACAGCAACACTGAATGAGCTGCTGGAATGTCTGCCAAATACTGGGGGTGCACCACATGTGACAATAATCTTTTTTATTCCCCAGATGTCTGCCCTAAGGGGTAGGGTTGCTAGATGGAAGCCTTTTCTTACACAGAAAAACATCCAGGGCTGGACAAACATTGCCAAGTAGTACATCAAGTCTCCCAAAAGCATGTTGGACAATGTGTCATGGTCTGATGACACCAAGGTTGAACCTTTGACCCACAATTTCAAGAAGTATGTTTGGCCCAAAACAACACTTTGCATCAACAAAAGAACACCATCCTCCTGGTGAAGCATGGTGGTGGCAATATTCTGCTGTGGGGTTGCTTTTCATAAGCTGGAACAGGGCCTCTAGTCAAGGTGGAAGGAATTATGAACAGTTCCAAATACCAATCATTTTTGTCCCCAAATCTTCAGTCATCTTCTAAAAAGCACCCTCACAAATTGACCTATTTGTAGTGCTGCTGTAAGGAAGACTGGACAACTATTGCCAAGTAAAGATGTGCCATGATGATAGTCTCTGACCTAAGATGACTGAGACCTGTCATTATCTCAACAGGTGCTTCCACAAATTATCTTTTTAAGGGTGTGCCCACTCATGCAACCAGCTTATTGCACTGATTTTAATTTGCATATTTTTTCCATAACAAATTGTTGTTTTCAATGGAATTGCACAGGCTATAGATCACATTAAAGGTGGGAATTCTTTTGAAATGAGTTATTGTGGTGTCATGTTATGATAGCACAAAGACCATGCATTGTAACAGGGGTGTGTACACTTATATATCCAATGTATGGACTCAGCAATACCTGACCTGTAAAACCCACCTCCACCAAAGTAGAGTAATCCCCTTTGGTGGACAGCAGCAATACAGAAATCACATAACGGGTTGCTATACTGGATGTACAGAGCCACAATGGTGCAGGCAGCAACTTGAAAGCATGTCCACCTCTGTCTGAACAAGCATGTAAGGTCACAGGTGACTCCCTGTAAGGCTAACTATGACTACAAATCAGACATATCCACACTGTCAAGGCCAGTCACAAGGGTGTTTCCACATATGTTGTCAGTCTCAGAGGCAACAACATAATTCACCCTGTACTGGTGGTAAATCACACCTCATACACACATGCCATGGCTATAGGCAACCTGCATCAGACAGGTTAGGTGTGAGCATCACCCCCTGTCCTCCCTTCCATATAGGGAGATATACACATCAACCACACCCCTTTCTTCATCAGTGGTGAGCAGGTACATATTGCCTACTGAAAGGCAACAACAGCAAGTCTCCATGGGGCCTGATAACATCCCTGTCTGCATCTTACATGAACTCGAGCATGTGCTCACAGTTCCATCACACAGTGTAGTCAAACACATCCTCGGCAACATCCACACCCCATCTACATGGAAGATGGCCACTGTCATCCCTCTACACATAAATGAATGGGGAATAGAGGTTTATGCAATTAACTGTCCATCATTGGGGGGAATATGACACATCAGGGCCAGGAGTGCAATGCCAACTAATATTGTGTTGATAGATTACAGGGGTATGGTGTAGTTGTGAGTGTTGGCAACAAATATCCACTTTTGTTATGCAATTTCTGTCCATACTGTTGACAACTGTATGAGGTGCTATGGTGTGTTTCACTGTTTATGCCTTCCAGATGTTATGCAGCACCCAAGAAACCCACCCTACTCAGAGGATGAAACAGCTAAAATCATGGAAAGCATTGTCCAGAACTATATTGTAATGTTTGGCCAAGGGCAGGAAAATCTGTGGGAGTGGACAGCCCTGTGGAATGACCTAGTCCACAGGGTAAACAATGTTGGCCTGCACACAAGAACCTATGATCAGGTCTGGCATCATGCAACTGACCTCATATGTAATGCCCGGTGAAGGGCTGCTGTAGACAGAGAAAGCTCAGCCACAGGTAGGGGCCCATTCATGCAGGCCTCACTGACACCCACCGAGGAGCTCCTCGCCAACCTTAGGGCACCCACCGCAAGCAGACAACAGCATGCCAAATCCAGCATTGTGGATGTGGATTCCCCCCAAACAATGGATGAGGAGCATGCAGGTAAGGCCCTAGTGCACATTACTAGAGTACTGTAGCATACATAGTTGTATCTGTAGAGTATCTACATGCATATGTCAGATAAGATAGTAGTTGTGGACAGGGTTTGGTAATGCACGTAAGTGCACATCTATGTGCTGGGCAGCATATTTTGTAGGATTGGGGGTTGCACTGTTAATGTGCAGAAATGCTGCTTCCCTCCTTTACCAAAGCCACAAGTGAGTTTGCTGACAGTACCTCAATCCCACACCTATTTAGATCCCTCTGGTCTACAAGATGGACAGCAGCCTGTAGCTGGTGAGTATGTAATTGTTCTGTTGTGCTTTGCCAATACACACCTAGCCATATTGCTTGATGTCTGTGTTCACTTGTGGTGGTGTTAACTGTAGTGCATCACAGTGGTCACCACGGAGGCCTATCTGAAGGGTAATGTAACATTCTTGCAGCATACCTCATAGCCTGTCAGTGCAAGATGTTTGGACAGAGACCAACAAACTGGGGGGCAAATGGACTATGGTAGGGACATGTATGAAACATTAATCTTATATAGTGGATGCCACAGTGTACACACCCCTGTCAAGATGCCAAGTGTTTCTGATATATACAATGAGAGACTACAATATTACATTCCAAACCTTTTCCAACCTTTAATGTGACCATAACATGAACAATTAACTTGTAAAACCAAACAATATGTTAGGCCACCACATATGGAGCATACAAACCTTACAATATGCTGGATGCATATGTGTGCACACCCTCCAAATAGCATATTATAGGAGCAGCTTGTGATGTACTGACAGCATTCACTTTGCTTGGGTGCACACCTGCCATTAAGTACAGGGACTCAGTGTAACAACGAATAACTGTCCACTGTCAGAGTGGTGCATTCATGACATTTGCTCTGTTGCCTGTACCAGAAGCAGCCATGGCTTGCAAACATCTGACAAAGCATCATAGGGAGCTCATATTTAAAAGATATCAGTCAGGAGTCGGGTACAACAAAATTACCACAGCATTGCATATTCCATGGAACAAAGTGGAGACAGTCATCAAAAGGCAGATTAAATATTGGACAGCAGTGCTGTTGAAAAGAACCAGATGTCCTTCTGAAACAGATGAAAAGACATGTTGAGAACTGGTCAGGAAGGCTGCCAGGAGACATGCAGCAACACTGAGGGACTTGCAGGACTCTCTGGCAAGTACTGGTTGTTTAGTACATGTGGCAACACTCACCTGGATTCTGCATAAGTCTGACCTATGGGGTAGGGTCATTAGATGAAGCATTTACCCACACTGAACACCATGCAGGGCTGTATACAAGTAGCAAAACATAACATCAAGTCTCCCAAAAGCATGTGTTGAAATGTGTAATGGTGTAATGAGACCAAGGTTCAGACGTACAGCCACTATCCCTAAAGCTACATGTGGTGCACAAGCAACACCTCACTTCACCTGAAGACCACCATCCACATGTTGAAGCTCACTGGTGGAAGTGCCCTGCTTTGGGGTTGCTGTTCATTAGCTGGAACTAGGGCTGTAGGCACAGTGGAGGGAATTATGAACAGTTCAAATAACACTCATGTGTAAGCCAAAGCCATCAAGCATCTGCAAGACGGCTGAGGATGGAGAGGGGTTTCAGCTTCCAACACAACAATGACCTGAAGTATACATCCAAAGCTACCTAAGAATAGCTCCACCTGAATACAATCAAGGGTATGCATTGGGCCAGACAAAGCCCAGACTTACCACCAATAGTAAACCCCTAGTGTGACCTCCAATGTCTGTTCACATGAGCTGCCCTTGCCGGCTGACAGAGGTGGGGGAGCTTTGCGGGGAATACTGTCCAAATAATGCCAAGTCAAGAAGTGCCATGCTGATATACCCCTTCCCAGAAAGTGACTGCTGTAGTTCAATTAACAGATGCTTCAACAAGGCATTGGTTTAAGGGTGTCCACACTTATGCAACCACCGTGTCCTACACATGTCACTCTGTATATTTCACAACTAACACATTTGTTTGTTTCTTGATTGGATTGTACAGGTCATTTGTCACATTTAAGGTGGGTAATGTTTTTGAATGCAGTATTGTGGTCTCAGTTTATATGATACAGGAGCCTGCCATGTTAACAGGGGTGTACACACTTATCATATCCACATTAAGCTTAGAAGGTTCTTGGTGTAACAGGATTTGTTTGAACATACATTCACTGCTGGTGATGAGGTCTGCAAATCAAATGTATGTCATTAATTAGTGACATCAATCCTCATATGATCCCAGTTATGTGTCAGACAAACACATAGGGGTTGTGAGGAACAGAGCAAACATATGTGCCAGACATCTAAACATTCTTCAATGATTTGTACAATTGTGAGCTATGGTCTACAGTAGTCGCCACTGTGCTATACAGGTGAACAGCGATAATGTGTACATGGGTGCAGTGTGTGCTAGAGGACTGGACATCACCCACTAACAATACTCATGCATCCCAGACATGTATATTGTTAGTAAGAAGGATTGAGAATGGCTGCAATGCATGATGATGACGGCTGTGTGTCATGCATGTTATCTTTTGGGTAATGTGAGGTCTGTGTAATAGCTTTGTGCCACCTCACCTGTAAGTCTCTGCGTGCGTGGCAGCCAACCATAATGTATAGGTATTAATTTACATTTATTGTCTTCCCCTTACTGTGGAAATAGGGGTTGGGGTTCCTCCCACTTGGGCACTGATCTCAGTGTCTCTGCAGACTCTGACAATGATGATAGCCATAGTGAGGCCCAGGCGGGGTTGTCAGGGGCTGAATCTGTGCCATTGGTTGGCATCCCACTGTTGTCCACCCCATCCCCGCACACAGACACAATGCTCACTCATATTCCATTACCAGTGGCCATAGATAATGGATAGTTGGTGGGTGGTGGCATGGGACAGGCAAGGGTGGTTACTATGGCAAGTGTGTCATTAGACACCAGCCATAGCCAGATAAAAGGTGAAGTCCCACACAGATGGACAGGCAGGGGTGCTCGAAGGGGGACTGCTGCCCATCATGCCCCTGTCACACATGCCACAGCAAGTGTCAACAGATGCATGTTTCAGACCATCATGTAGGTACAGGCATGTAGTGAACATAACACCAGACAGCTTCTCAGGGTCATGAATGCCACTGTTCCTGCTATGTGTGACAACCTCCATGATCTTGCTGATGCCCACCATTATTATGCTGAGGTCATGGATAGATGGTTGGGTGAGATGGTGGGAATCCTCGACCGTGGAATGTCTGCGATAGAGCATGTGGTGGGAGTTGTCCGTTGGCCACATGGACATAGAACAGCAGCATGAACAGCTGAGGGTCCATGTGGCTGTGCAGCTTCTCACTCCCATAGAGGCAGTACCAGCAGCATTACTGCAGGGGGGGTTGTTTTCCACCCCACAATGCAGCAGGCCATGGGCAGATGGTCCTGGCTGGTCCCAACAGGGATGCAGATCCAACAGACAGCAGTCACCATCGAGGAGTAGTACTGCATCTGGCCTTGTGCCTGGTCATGCCAGTGGGTCACCTGGCAGGCACAGTTCCCATGTCTGTGGCCAGAGACAGTGATCTGTATACCATGCCATGTACGGTCCACAGTTGTCCAACATACCCCTGTGTAGGATGGCCACATGGCGTGACTGTGTGCATCCATACATACACACATCACCATCATAGCCAGGTCACCTCCAGACTTACACACACCACCTCTGCACGGCCCATTTAATGAACAACCCCCAAACACACATACACCTGATGTCAACCAAATGGTCCAGTCTAGGCCTCTGGCAAACCCACACCACACCCTGTGCATATGACGATACCTGTGCCACATCCCTGTCATCCATACCATCGATGCAGGGACATTCTAATATGATTCTGATGCACAGGGTGAATTTAGTACAGTTTAGCAATGTAATGCTGTGTAAAGTGTTGTCAGCCAGCATGTTTACATGATGTATTATTGTTGTTATTAACGCTTACTGAATGTGGTCTCCATAATGTATTCTGTTTGTCTTCTAGATGTCTGTGTGTCAGCAGGATGTGGCCTGCAGACATTATCTAAAAGGGGTATGGCAGTGTGGTAACACACTGAATGTGTTATATCCAGGCTACAGCTGTACACAATTAACAGGTCTGTATAACAGTTTTTGCATGTGCCATGTAGCTTATAGGGCTGAGGGGTGTATACAGATAAGTGTATGGTGGCTGACGTCAGCAGCTTTTGTACAGTGGACAATGGTAAGTGTAGTGGGTGGAACACATGTCAGATTTATGAGTCCCACACACCCAGAGGGTATCGTGTTGATCCAACAAACAGAGAATACTGTTCACACACACACACACACACACACACACACACACACACACACACACACACACACACACACACACACACACACACACACACACAATTGCCAGTACTGGGTTTGAAATCCCTACTCATCTACTTAGTGGTAGTACAGTATTATACAGTTATCACAGGTGGCACAGAGCTCATAGTGTGTTGTGTTTCCAAAGTACATGTATAGTGAGTAACATCACATGCCCTTGTAAGGTATGGAAAAAGGTGGTGTAGTGGGTGTGACAGGTTTCATACTAATGTCATGCATGAGTGTACACACTCCCAAACACTGCAATACACACCAATGTACACACACAAGTTTGCCAGTACTGAGATTAAGAGCCATGCCTCTCTAGCTGCTCATTCCATACTGTTACATAGCTGTTGCACACAGCACAGGGCTTATAGGTTTGCAGAGTGTGTACAGATACTTCTACGGTTGATGTAAAAAGCGGCCCTTGTAGAGTGGAACATAGGACGTGTGCTGGGAGTATGATGGCCTACAATTGTAATACATGGCCATCCAATAGCCTCACTCAAACACACGCCCTCAGGATATTGGTCTTGCACATGCACACACACACACACACACACACACACACACACACACACACACACACACACACACACACACACACACACACACACACACACACACACACACATTTGCCAGGACTGAGATTCATAGGATCATGTGTTCATAGGTGTGTACCAGGCTAATGGGCATGGAGCCATGACAAGCCTAGCCCATGGGAATAACCTGGCATCATGCAATCTGACATTTTTTTCCCAGTGCATCTATTGACTATTGCCACTTGAGTGATGGCAAGGGCAACAGTTAAATTCCCCATCCACTCATCCAGATTTCTCTTGAAGAGGGCCAGTGAGGTGCTCTGACATGTATGTGACATATATTGCATAACATGTCCACTCGCTGGGTTATGTACCTGTCCCCCAGAATGTTCTGTTGATTGTGGTAATGAAGTTGAGGTATCCATGGCATGCGGTGCATACAGATCAGAGTTTCACTAGATATGGCATTCCTAACACAGCTAGCCAGACATGGTATTGTCAGTCAAGCAGGGATTGCCTATAAGTAGCCAAGATGGGGCCAATAATACTTGGAGGTATTCCACTCTGTCCATATAGGACAGCTGTTTAAGTCCTATGGTCCTATTTGTGAGGTACATGTGCATCCTCCACAGTTGTTGCAGGGGTCTAGTGAGCTACATGGCAAATGGGCCATTTTACCTGCTGGTTGGCCTAATGAGGAGAGAGTAGAGGGAGACAGTGACCTCTTCCTTACTGGATGAAACACCCTCAGTTATAAGAGGTGTCACATAGAAGTTATTTCTGTCCACAGTAGACATATTTTGGCCATAAGAGAGGTCACTGTCAGCCTGTGTTCCCAGGCCTTTTATAAGGACTTCTGTGTCCATTGGACTATCAGCAATGTGTTAATTCATGGAAACCACATTGATTCCACAAGGGATTGCAACACATTTCTTTCCATTCAGCCTAAGGCCAGTGTTCTGACAACAGTTGGATGTCTCAGTAGGGCCTTTATGCAGGATGTCAACAGGATATGGAAATATACACATAGCACCCACCTTGCAATTGTCTGCAAACATTGTCAGCCAGGGTCCTTTTGTGTTGTTCTGGATGTCAGAGACATACATGACAAACATGAGGGGACACATGACCAGACCCTGTGGTAATCCACTTGTGACTGGTTGGCAGTCTGACATGGAGTCTGCAACCTTCCTACTGTGGATCCCATGCATGAGCCAGTTTGCAACCCACCTAGTGGCATAGAGGTTGATGCCTAGATGGGTGTGTTTGTATATGATTCCTGAGTGGGGGATGGTATCACAGGATTAGAAGACCCGCCTATCTTATTTTTGTACCCTTACTGTTACATAGTTATTTCGCATGGCACACAGCTTATAGGGCTTCAGAGTGTCCACAGCTACCACTACAGTAGTTGAGAACAGTGGGCCCTGTACAGTGGACATTTGCATGTGTACAAGGTGTGAATATTTTGACAAACCTTCCCCCAATGGATATGGTACACAAACACACACACACACACACACACACACACACACACACACACACACACACACACACACACACACACACACACACACACACACACACACACACACACACACACACACACACACACACACACACACACACACACACACACACACACTTGCCAGGACTGAAATTCAACCCCCTACCTATCTAGTTATTGCTACTACAGTGTTACATATTTATTGCATATGCCACAAAGCTCATAGGTTGAAGGGTGTCCCAACATACTTGTAATGAGAGGGACATCAGCAGCCCTTGTAAGGTACAGCACTTTGAGGTGTATTGTGGATGGCCACAAAATACTTTAACCTACATCACGCAGAAAGTCCATGTTCACACAAACCCTGTTAGACTAGCATTAATCCACATGTATAACAGCAATATGTACATTCAGTCACTATGTCTGGTACAGTCTCCCCAATTTTGTTGGCCTGTTTCCACAGTTTTGGTTGTAAGAGGTATTTGCAAATACCTTCTGTGATGCTGTTGTTCACACACCTCTATGAAGTTCCCCTCACGGGCAAGGAAAAGGGGCTACACCCACATGAAGTACTCAATTATAGGAGTGTGTTGTCATCCCATTGGATATAGGAATATCAACACAGCTGTTCTGCATGCAATTAGCAAGTGGGGGACAACAATTGGTGCACAGGCCATGAGCTGCCCATGAGCATTACCTACAAAAGGCAAGCTGCTGCCTATGCAAAACAGATGTACGCCCTACATCTGTAGGAGAGAGAGATAGTGAGACACTGAGGAAAAAAACACCTACACTTAGAAATAAAAAAAGGTAAGTCAAACAAGTAAGCATGTAATGGACTGCAGTATGGGGTATATAAGAATGGGAAACAGGAAGTTTAACATATATGTCTCAACAAGGCTTGCTGTACTAATATATTGCTGATCAGAACCTATGGCCATAGCATCTGGGTCAGTCTACAGTGACATAGATCATAGGTCAGGCCCTGAGTCACCCCAGGAAAGGATGGCTCACATATGACTACTACTGGAGTATGTGTAGAACAATACTGACTTTGACAATGCTAGGCCAGCTACGGGGATGTTGTACATATCCATATCTTACTTGGGAAGACAACTACGATACACTCGTTTGTCTCAGAAATGTGAGAGAGCTATACATGGTATTTGTATAGTAAAGTCCTGATGCAGATGTGTGTGTTGAACTGAATGTGATATACTGAGCTCATACTATTTAACTGTCCAGTGTTATGCACACTGACCATATGTGTGCCTCATATTTGTGGTCATTTACTCATAGAGTTGTGTTATGTCTGGCAAATCCTTGACAAATCTGCCATTACAACATCCCCTTCTTTGTCCTCTGGCTGTTCCCATTTGGGATTTCCCAGTGGATCATCTGTTGCCATTTCTGCCTGTCCACTGAATCTTGCTGTGTCACACCAACCACCTGCATGTCCTCTCTCACCACATCAAATACCCTTATCTGAGGCCTTCCTCTCTTCTTCTTACCTGGCAGCTACATCCTTACCACCCTTTTCCCAATATACTCAGCACCCCTCTTCAGCACATGTCCAAATTGATGTAATCCTGTCTCTCTGAATTTGTCTCAAAACCGTCCAACATAGACTGACCCTCTCATATACACATTGCTAAACCTGTGCACCTTTGTCACATCTAGTGCAAATTGTAACATCTGTAACTCTGTCATGTCCAGCTCTGACTCCTGCCTTTTTGTCAATGCCACTGTCTCCAACCCATATAAGATAGCTGGTCTCACTACCCTCTTGTAGACCTTACATTTCACTTTTACTGGTACTCAACTGTCACAAATCACTCCTGATACTCTTCTGCACCCTCTCCATCCTGCCTGTACTCTCTTCTTCACCTGTCCTCCACAGTCATCATTACTCTGAAATGTTGATCCCAATCATTTAAAGACATCCACCTTTGCCAACTCTACTTTATGCATCCTCAACATTTCTCTCATTTACACAAAGATAGTCTTTCTTAATCCTACTGACCTTCATTACTCTCCTCTCTAGAGCATATCTCCACCTCTCCAGGATCTCCTAAATCTGTTCCCTACTCTCAGTACAGATCACACTGTCATCTGCAAACATCATAGTCAATGAGGACTCCTGTATGATCTTGTCTCTCAACCTGTCCATCAGCATTGTAAATCAGAAAGGGCTCACAGCTGATCACTGATGTCATCCCACTTCCATCATGAACACATCCGTCACTTCCAATGCAGACCTCACTGCTGTCATGCCACCCTAGTACATATCCTGCACCACTCTTACATATATATCTGCCACTCATGACTTCCTCATACAATACCACAACTCCTCTCTAGGCACCCTGTCATATGCTTTTTGTAAGCCCAGAAAGACACAAAGCAACTCCTGACCTTCTCTGTACGTCTCCATTAACACTCTCAAGGTGAACATTGCATCTGTAGTGCCCTTTCCTGGTATGAAACCATACTGCTGACCACTAATCACCTCCTGCTTAACCTAACATCCACTACTCTTACTGATAACTTCATGCTATGACTGGTCACTGTTATCCCTCTGTAGTTACCACAGCTCTGAACATCAACCTTATTCCTAAAATGGTACCCAAGCACTTTCTCTCCACTTCTCATGCAATCTCACACTTACCAAGATATCAGTAAATAGTCTGGCTAAAAACACCACTGCCATTTCCCCTAAACACCTCCATGCCTCCACAGTTATGTAATGTGGACCAACAGGCTTGCCAGTATTCATCCTCTTCATAGCTATCCTTACACCCTCCTTGTTAAGCAGTTGCACTTCCTGCTTCACCATACCCACATCATCTATTCTTCTCTGTCTCATTGTCTTGATTCATCAGCCTCTCAAAGTACTCTGTCCATGTGCTCAACATACTCTCCTCACTTGTGAGTATATTTACCTCATTATCCTTTATAACCCTTATCTGCTGCACATCTTTCCTAGCTCAGTCCATCTGTCTAGCCAATCAGTACAACTCCTTTCATCCCTCCTTAGTGTCCAAGCTTTCATGCAACTTTTCATATGCCTCATCCTTAGCCTTTTCCACCTCTCTCTTTGCCATGCACCTCATCTCCTCATACTCCTGTCTACTTTCTTCATCTCTGTGACAATTCCACTCCTTCTTCTCCAACCGGATTTGCTGTATACTGTCTTGTACTTCCTCAGTTCACCACCAGGTCTCCTTGTACTACTTTCTCCATCCACATGTCACACCAAGCACCTTTCTAGCTGTCTCCCATAGTAGCTCTGCTGTACTTAACCAGATATTTGGTAAATTGTCACTGCCACCCAGTGTCTGTCTTAACTCTTCCCTGAGTTCCACCTCACAATCACCTTTTTCCAGTTCACACCATTTGATCCTTGGTGCTGACCTTACACTACTCCTCTTCTTGATCACCAACATCATCTTACATACCAACATTCTATTCTGCCTAAATACATTTTCCCCTGTCACCACTTTACAGTCTCCAATCTCCTTCAAACTGGCCCTCCTACATTGGGTATATTCCACCTGTGTGCATCTTACTCCACTCTTGTATGTCACCCTATGCTCCTCCATCGTGTTATAGTACATATTCACCACAGCCATGTCTATCCTTTTTGCAAAATTCACTAGCATCTCACCGTCTTTATTCCTTTTAACACTATACATACCCATCACTTCCCCATCCCCTCTGTTCCTTTCACCAACATGCCCATTGACATCTGCTGCAATGATCACTCTGTCACCCTTGGGTACTGTCATCACCATGACATCCAACTGACTTCACATTTCTCTTTCTCATCCATTGCACAACCAACTTCTGTAGCATATGCACTAACAACAGTCATCATTACACCATCAGTTTACAGCTTCATAAACATCACTCTATCAGACACTCATGTCATCCTCCAAAAACATTCTTGGCATACTGTTCCTTCAGGAGAACCCCTACCCCTTTCCTCCTCTCATCCATACCATGATAGCACAATTGTGACCTGCCTCCCATATACCTAGCCATACTCCCCTTCCATCTGGTCTCTTGCACACACACTATATCAACCTTCCCCTGGTCATCATATCAGCTAGCTCTGGCCATATACCAGTCATACTGCCAACATTAAAAGTTCGTCCCCTCACTACCACACTCCTAGCCTTTCTCCTCTCTTCGATATGAGTGTTGGAAATCCTCCAGGGGATACCTGTCAGTGCAAAGGCTATTGTGCTATCAAATGACTCAAGTCTGTAACAGCAATATTGAGACAGTGTCACTAATTTTGTCCCATTCCCCCATGTACGTGTGGCGTCCTACAGATGTCCTGCTGTAATGGGTTGAGAGGGATGACTGGGCAGCAAGAGTGTGAATACAGTGTGCCATACTGACATATAACAGAAATGTATATGAGGTATGAGTAGGTGTATGTGTCCACCTCACAGCAGCAGACAAAGGATGCACAATGTCAGGTAAAGAAGCAGGGCATGTTGTAAACATATGTAATCTTAGTTACTGTGCATCCAAAACAGTGACATTTCTACAGCTACTGATTATTGCATTGCCCTGACACAGCAATGGGTACTACAATAAGCATGATTATCATTTTGAAATTGGAGAGGTGTCCAACTGTGTTACGACTTTGTGTCCATGCCTATTACAAACAGCTATATGAACACCTACATAGCTGTATGGACTCAGCAATACCTTACTTGTCATACCTGCCTCCACCAAAGTAGAGTAATCCCTTTGCTGGACAGCAGCAATACACAAACCACAGACTTGGTCCCTATATTGGCTGTACAAGGCAAAGTAGCAGCAGGCACCATCTTGGCATCAAGTCAGCCATTGTCTGAACAAGCATATAAGGTCACAGGTGGATTACTGTAAGGCTAACTATGAGTACAAATTGGAGACATCCACCAAGGCCAGTCACAAACCCATCTTCCCATATGTCTGAAATCTGAGAGGCAACAAACCAACCCAACTTGTAATGGTGGTCAATCAGACCACATACACACACAACATAGCAAGAGGCAACCTGCTGAAAATAGAGTTTGGCCAAACATCACCCCCCAGCTCAGCATCACTATAGGTGGATATGCAAAACACCCACACCCACACTGACCTCATAAACCATGCCTGGCAAAGGGCTGCTGCCATATCCAGGGACTGCACAGCCACAGGTGGGGGACCAGCCATGCAGCCCCTACTGACACCAACTGAGGAGCTCCTTGCCAACCATGGAGCACCCACCCCAGTACAACATCTGGGTCCAAAGCCCCACATGCTGCAGGTGAGAGGCACCAACACAATGGATGAGGTGCCTGCAGGTAAGGCCCCAGTGGGGATTATAAACTACTGTATCAGACATACTTGTATCTGTGGAGTATCTATGTGCATGTGTCAGGTCAGATTGCAGTTGTGGATGGGGTTTTCTAATGCACAGAAGTGCACATCTATGGTGAAGGGCAGAAAATTGTGTAGTATTGGGTAATGTACTGTAAATGGGCAGACATGCTGCATCTATCATGTACCAAGGCCACATGCGAGTCTGCAGACAATACCTCTCTCCCACAACTACCTAGGTCCCTCTGGTCTGCATATGGGACAGTAGCCTGAAGCTAGTGAGTATGGAATTGTTCTGTTGTGGTTTGGTAATACCCCAGGCATGTAAAGGACATACAATTTACCATGCACACAACTATCACTAATAGCCATATTGCTTTATGTTCATGTTCACTTGTGGTGGGGTTAACTGCATTGCATCACAGTGGTCACCACAGGGTCCTATCTGAAGAGAGTTTAACATTCCTGTAGCATACCCCACAACCTGTCAGTGCAAGACATCTGGACAGAGGCCAGCAAAATGAGGTGGGCAAATTGCCTAAGATAGGGACATGTGTGAAACATTACTGCTATACAGTGGATATAAAATGTGTACACACCCCTATCACCTGTTAAGATATCAGGTGTTTGTGATATAGACAAATTGAGACCACAAAATGTCAGTCCACACCTTTTCCAACCTTTCATGTGACCCATAACATAAACAATTCACTCATTAAACTAAGCATCTGGACTCATGTATTGCACCTACAAGCTTGGACAAGTGAGAGGGTAGCAGACATTGTATCAGCATGATGTTTCAATCAGGTATGATTCCTGATGCTGCCATATGTGTCAGTACACTCACTGTGGCCTATTTGGTAACAATATCACATACATGGGCATTGTTAAGGCACACAGACCAGTTATAGGTTGCAAACATCTATATATGCTGGATGCATCTGTACAGAAAACTGGTATGGCCTGTACAATGGTTTAACATACTGCATGTGAGGCAGATGCTGTTACCACACTATATAAAGTAATAGCATGAGGAGGTGGTCACCAGCTGTGTATGGTACACACATCAAAATGGTATAAGCCAGATAAGTTATGATCCTTACACACGCGCGCATGCACACACACACACACACACACACACACACACACACACACACACACACACACACACACACACACACACACACCAGTATTGAGATTAGAACTCCTACCTATTTATTTATGTCTACTATAGTGCCTCTGAACTTATACAATTTCACCTACTCCAAAGGTACTTCTAAGGTGAATGGCATCAATAGGACTACCAAATTAGGGTGAGGAGAAGTGTAAAGGGTGGTACACAACTCAGTATATGATTTTCACACAAACACACACACACACACACACACACACACACACACACACACACACACACACACACACACACATAAATAGTTGCCAGTACTGGGATTAGAACTCCTGCCTATCTAATTATTTCTACTATAGTGTTACACAGTTATCAGACATGCCAGGGAGCTTATACAATTTTACCTTGTCCAAAGGTACTTCTAAGGTGAATGACATCAACAGGGCTACTAAATTGGGGTGAGGGGAAGTCTAAATGGTGGTACACAACTCAAAATGGTATAGCTCACACACACACACACACACACACACACACACACACACACACACACACACACACACACACACACACACACACACACACACTTGCCAGTATTGAGATTAGAACCCCTGCCTATCTAGTTATTTGTGCTATAGTGTTACACAGTTACAGTGAGTGCTACAGAGTTTACTGGACTAAAAAAATGGACAAAGGTACTGATAACTACACAGCTGAGGTAAAGTATTACAGGTGGCAGAAAGTCTGCCTTCAGTTTTTCTCTTATACCTTGCTAGTTCTTTCTGTCTTGCACTTCAAATATAATAATAGCTTTGCACTTCAACAGGTTATTGTATCAGTAAATGTATCACACCTGGTAGCCATCAGCAGTACTCATTCCTCACAGAATTAGCCCCAGTACTTAATAGTTATGACCACACTTCCTGGCATGATTGAAGTGAAGTTTTCTGTGCTTTCACCCATTAACCTGGTGCACGTGTGCATTCTCAGGCATTGTTGCAACTGCCTCATGTACACAGACAGCCCTCTCCTCTAAACTCCAAACACTCATACCTGTGAGAGTTACCCTTATATCCCCAAATGTGGAAATATGCACTCTCCAGTGAAGACTACACTGGCTGGTCAAGAGGATAAGGTCAACACCTGCACCACACTAAGTGGAACACATAGCTTTCCACAACAACCACTATGACAGACCTGACATACACTGAAAATCCACACACCCACCTTCACAGAGGAATTCAATGGAAATTTACCCAAACAGCACAGACCAGCAAGACAGACACCCACTGAGACACCACAACACAGCACGTGCCAAAGGACACATATGTCACCTACACAGTGTGCCCCTCAACCTAAGCCCCTAAGGCTAACCACCTTGCACAATACAGTAATCATGCTGACTCAATACTGAGGCACACAGATGTCCCACTCACTAGGTTGATTATGGAGGAGGTAACAGCCAGCTGTCTATCATATGCCAGCATCCAACACATGACACACCCAGTCAGGGCCCTCCACAACAACTACAAGTATCACTCTGTCATCATCCATGTGGATGTGAATGATCTGGGACACAACTCCCTAGACTACTTGAGAAGACATGGCTGAACTCTCGGATTATTTGGTCCAGGCAGGTGTGACCATAGCCCTGAGCAGTATACTACCATCACCCAGAATGATGCTGCAGTACTATCAACAAATGATTGACTGAAACATTAACTTACATGTTGTGTGTCATTCACAGTGGATCCAGTATCTCCCTGCTTGGGATAACATGATTGACAGACCTCAATGCCTTGCCAGAGATGGTCTGCATCTGTCACCCCTGGGTTTTCAGGTACTGGCTAAGTGTCTTGCCACCCCTATAGTTTCTTATTAGGCAGTGTTTCAAATCAAATTACCACTGTAACAGCTAGACATGTATGCAGTCTGAGGGTCATGCTGCTCAACAGTAGACATCTAACTGTCAAGATGCAGTCACTCAAAGCACTCCTCAAAGTGGAGGACATTCACATTTGTGCTGTAACGGAGACCTGGTTCACAGCAGCAGACAACAGCCCTTCACTAACAGGTTATGATGCATTACACAGCTGTCAGCCCAAAAACATGGACCAGACCTCCACAGGTGGTGGTGTCTCCATATTCATAATGGATATGCACACCTCCAGACTAGTATCCCAGCATAATGCATCTGAAATACTTCAGGTACAACTGACTTTGGGTAATAGTGCAATCCAGCTCATAGCCTGCTATGAGTCCCCATCTATGTCCCTAGACTGTCAATCCACATTCCTCAACACCCTGGCATCTATTAAGGTTCAACCCAACACTGACATAGTAGGAGACTTCAAATACCCCTCCATCAACTGGGAAAAGTAGTCAAGCACCAATACACTGGCCCATTGCTTCCTGGAATTCATCAGTTCCAATTCTCTGGACTGGCTCATACTGACCCCCAGCAGAGGATCCAACAACCGTAACCTGTGTTGATTACTTACATAAGGGACTGTTGCTCGACCACAGTTGTCAATCCCTACCTGGTCAGATCCAAACATAATGTAATCGATGGAACTCAACATCTCACCCACACCCCCCACAAAGTTAATCATCTTGAAAAAACTCTCCAAACCTGACGTTGGAGTCATAAAAACAGGGGTGGATGACTTCACTGCACCCATGGCAATGGAAAATAGCTGCAAGACTGTTGAATCATACAAATATGCACTGTACAAACATGTAATGAATTAATTGTACTAGCCATAGCCAACAGAACCAAGACACTGTCCTCCAAACACTGGAAGCCAATGTGATGGTCCCCTGGCATTCCTGAAGTGTACAACAGAAGAAGAACACTGTTGCAGAAAAAGGTGGTATCTCAAGACTGGGAAACCCCCTTATTAGCATCAACCACAACTTGAAATCCCTCATGGAATCATCTACAGGCAGCTATGAAGGCAGAATTGCAGCAGACACTGACAACAATCACATCAGCCTTTGATAGTTATATCAATAACCTCCACAGCAATACCCACAAGTGCTGTGAATTACTGTACAATGCTAACTCCTATACAGAAACAACAGATATTGGCAATAGCCTTGCCAACACAGTCATTGCCAGCTTTACTTCTCCCCCCCCCCCAAGGGAGGGAGGGAGCAATCACAATGGCAGATGAATGCCAGGCACCCAACATTACTGTAGGCCAGGTTAGACCTGCATTGTCCACAGGCAAGAATACAGCTTCAATGGGACCCAAACATATTCATGGCTGTGTTCTACATGATGTACAAAGAGACCTGGCACCACATCTGTGTGCTCTGTTCAGTCACAGCCTCACATCAGGCTTTGTCCCTCCAAAATGGCACAGTGCTACAGTCATCCATCTCCTTAAAGAGGTAGCATCTACAGACCATGGGGATTATTGGCCCATTACCCTGATGAGTCTACTATGTACAGGTATGGACCACATCATCAGGGACCTGATTGACCAAGATATAGGTGATCTCCTAACTCTGGACCCCACACAGTTTGACTTTGTGAATGGCAGATCATGCCTGCTCAACCTGGTTGACTTATTTGAGTGAATCACCAGGGCTGTGTATGATAGTAAGGCACTGCATACAGCCTACCTTGATCTGGCCAAGGCTTTTGATACCATTCCTCAGTCAAGAATTATTGATAAACCCACCAAACTAGGCATCAACCCCTATATCAGTGGGTGCATTGCAAACTGATTCACAGAACACACAGTGTGACAGTGGCAAACTCCAAGTCAGACTGGCAAGCAGTCACAAGTGGAGTCCCACAGGGATCAGTACTGGGTAGTGTCCTGTCCAGCATCTATTTCTCAGGAGTCCAGCCCAACACAGAGAAACTTTGGCTGACCAAGTTCACAGATGACTGCAAGCTAGGAGCTATCATTAGCTCCACAAGTGATGCAGAAATCCTACAGAAAGGCCTCACTGAGATCAATGAGTGGTGTGTGAAACCATGGCCAGAAGCTTAACACCACAAAATGCATTATCATCCCCCTTGGTAAAACACTCAGTTCCCAGTAAGTACCACATCGATGGGAGCCCAATGAATACTGTAGGCATTATAAGAAACCTGGGGGGCACAGATTGACAGCAATTTCTCCTTCAACCACTACATTGCCACTGTGGTTAGAAAGTCCTTCTTTGTGGCACATTGCATTACCAAAGTTTTTTCTTCCAGGACGACAGAGATAATGATCTCTGTCTACTGTCCCCTCATTAGACCACTCATCAAGTATTATGGCCCATTTACCATGTACCTCACTAGACACCTGCAACAGCTGGAAAGGCCACAGAAGCACCTTACAAAGAGGTTCCTAGGCATTAAACACATGTCCTACACAGACAGATTCAGAAGACTCCAGCTATTCTCCATGTCATATCACCTGGTTAGGCACTATCTGTGCTTGTCTTACAAATCCATGTCTGATCCAGCTGTTTTAGAAATGCTACATATAAAGACATCCCAATCCCTCTACACCAGACACTGCAGAGACTTCTACCTCATTACCACAGTTTCCACAACATGCTGGTGGGACAGGTCCCTCACCAAGAGACTGCACATGCCCTGGAATACACATCCTGTACATGTCATGCAGAGCACCTAGCTGACCCTGTTTCAGATAAATCTTGATGAGTGGATGGGTGATAAACAGTTCACCCTAAGGATCACTGCATTGGCTCTACTTGTTACAGGCACTGGGGAGTAACATCGGGTGGCACAATGGCAGGGCCCTTTATGGACTAGGCTTGTAAAGGCTCCTGGGGCCATTAGCCTACTATACATTTATGAACCTATAAGGGGAATGACATCATCAGAACTGGTAAAGCAGGGCAGTGGGTGTTAAACTTATCAACATACTTTGGCCTACAAACAGACACACTTCCACACACACTTGCCAGATGTGACAATAAAACCCCTACCCAACTAGTTATTTGTACTACAGTATTATGAAGTTATTGCACATGCTACAGAGCTTATTGGGCTGAGAGTTGGCCAAAAGTGCTGATATGGGAAACAACATCAGCAGGAATGATAAAGTAGGGCAGTGGGTGTTAAACTTATCAAAATACTTTGTCCTAGAAACAGACACACACACACACACACACACACACACACACACACACACACACACACACACACACACACACACACACACACACACACACACTTGCCAGATATGAGAGTAGAATCCAACCCACACCTAACTAATTATTTGTATCATAGTTTTATGCAGCTATTACACATGCTACAGAGCTTACTGGGCTAAGAGTTGGCCAAAGATGCTGATATGGGGAATGACATCAGCAGGACTGATAAAGTAGGGCAGTGGGTGCTAAACTTATCAAAATACTTCTGCTTACAAACATACACTCCCACACACCCATTTCCCAGATACAAGATATAGTTTTGGCTATACTGCTCAGACAAGCTCCACGTGGGTTTACAGAGTGGTCCTAGCAGCAGGAAACTCAGAAAAGTGACTACCTTCTGGATTTAAGTATCTTTGCTTTTTTTTCACTTGAAATAGCTTCTGTAGCTTACCTTGAACTAGCCTGAACTGTTTTTTAACTGATTGCTGCATTATTTTAAAATCTGCACTTAAAGTTACATTTAGTCGAATTTGATCAAAAGTTTGCTTGTTTGTTTGTTTAATTTAACTGTGGAGGCTGCCCACTAAAGTGTGCTAGCCTGTGTAACTAATTTATCACTGTTTCTGCATTTTCTGTGTGTTTCTACCAAAAAAAAAAACAAAAAAAATCCTTGTTTTCCCGCCTTCCTCGACTAGTTTAGACCAGTTTACAGGCATTGCTGTATTCTGGGCTGGTGTAGTTCCTGTGTTGTCCATTACCTTACTTGGATAGAAGGAAGTTTCTTTGCTCGCCAGTGGGAGTGGGGAGCCTTGAGCAGCCTACCTCTCCTTGGGGGAAGAGACCTCAGCACAAGAAGCTGTAGTAATTGGTTGTTTGGGACCATTTCTAGCTCTTTTGTAGTTCACTGTTTAAAATCCACCTCTGGGCATTTATTTCTGGCTATACTGCTCAGACAAGCTCCACGTGGGTTTACAGAGTGGTCCTAGCAGCAGGGAACTCAGAAAAGTGACTACCTTCTGGATTTAAGTATATTTGCTTTTTTTTCACTTGAAATAGCTTCTGTAGCTTACCTTGATCTAGCCTGAACTGTTTTTTAACTGATTGCTGCATTATTTTAAAATCTGCACTTAAAGTTACATTTAGTCAAATTTGATCTAAAGTTTGCTTGTTTGTTTGTTTAATTTAACTGTGGAGGCTGCCCACTAAAGTGTGCTAGCCTGTGTAACTAATTTATCACTGTTTCTGCATTTTCTGTGTGTTTCTACCAGAAAAACAACAAAACAAAAAATAATCCTTGTTTTCCCACCTTCCTCGACTAGTTTAGACCAGTTTACAGGCATTGCTGTATTCTGGGCTGTGGTGTAGTTCCTGTGTTGTCCATTAACTTACTTGGATAGAAGGAAGTTTCTTTGCTCACCAGTGGGAGTGGGGAGCCTTGAGCAGCCTACCTGTCCTTGGGGGAAGTGACCTCAGCACAAGAAGCTGTAGTAATTGGTTGTTTGGGACCATTTCTAGCTCTTTTGTAGTTCACTGTTTAAAATCCACCTCTGGGCATTTTTTTTCTGGCTATACTGCTCAGACAAGCTCCACGTGGGTTTACAGAGTGGTCCTAGCAGCAGAGAACTCAGAAAAGTGACTACCTTCTGGATTTAAGTATCTTTGCTTTTTTTTCACTTGAAATAGCTTCTGTAGCTTACCTTGTACTAGCCTGAACTGTTTTTTAACTGATTGCTGCATTATTTTAAAATCTGCACTTAAAGTTACATTTAGTCGAATTTGATCGAAAGTTTGCTTGTTTGTTTGTTTAATTTAACTGTGGAGGCTGCCCACTAAAGTGTGCTACCCTGTGTAACTAATTTATCACTGTTTCTGCATTTTCTGTGAGTTTCTATCAAAAAGACAAAAAAACAAAAAAATAATCCTTGTTTTCCCATCTTCCTCGACTAGTTTAGACCAGTTTACAGGCATTGCTGTATTCTGGGCTGTGGTGTAGTTCCTGTGTTGTCCATTACCTTACTTGGATAGAAGGAAGTTTCTTTGCTTACCAGTGGGAGTGGGGAGCCTTGAGCAGCCTACCTGTCCTTGGGGGAAGTGCCCTCAGCACAAGAAGCTGTAGTAATTTGTTGTTTGGGACCATTTCTAGCTCTTTTGTAGTTCACTGTTTAAAATCCGCGTTTGCACAGGTTTGCGCGGTCGTGCGCATAGCGCAGCGCCGGTTAAACAAGGTTAAACTTTTTCTGGCTCCGCCAAGTCTGCTCTTCAAATTTTCCCTTAAGGAAGATCTACTCTTAGTATAACCAGACTACTCACTGTATTATAAGCCTAGCACTTGTTCTCAATACTTCTCTACTAAGTAAGCACTCTTGTACTAAGTAAAGCACTACATCTACTTACCACCCCTGTGAATATCCACTTCCCTTAAAGGTATACCACTCCCTTATACTGTTCTAGCATGTCGAGTGGTAGATTACTGGCATCGTCTCCAGTTCAGCTGGTCAATCTGGGCATCTTGAGACAATGCTACAATTGTCTCATGTACACAGACAACCCTCTCCTCCTCCCAACAAACACAAATACATGTGAGAGATGCAACTATATAGCCAAACTGGAGGCTGAACTCTCTCAACTCAGGGCTGGCATGACCAGACAGGAGGAGATGGCAACCACACACACAACAATCCCAGTCCCACATAGACCTACCACAACTGCAAACCAAACACATAAAAACACAAAGACATACTTGGAGGCTCTAATAAAAACTTACCAAAACAACAGAGGCTCCCAAAGCAGACATCCAAAAATCCACCACCTCAAAACAAAACACATGCAACACATACTTCAATAAATCAGTGTGTCGACCAATCGCAGCCCTTAAGGCCAAACACCTTGCCTGATACACTAGTAATAGGTGACTCCATAGTCAGACACACTGATGTCCCACTGACCAGGCTGAACAAGGAGAAGGTGACTGTGAGCGGTCTATCGAGCTAGGATCTGCCACATAACACACGCACTCAGGTCACTCCAAAGCAAGTACAAATATGACTCTGTCATTGTCCATGCTGGTGTGAATGACCTGAGACGTACCTCCCTGGACTACATGAAAAGAGACATAGAGGAGCTCTCCGATTATGTAGCCCAGGCTGGTATGACCCTGACCCTGAGCAGCATCTTGCCCTCACCAAGAATGATACCACAATACAAAGACAAGATGATCAGCTTTAACAATTGGCTCAAGTACTGGTGTCAATCTAAGGGGATCCAAAGTCTGTCTGCCTGGGATGATATGTTGGACAAGCCACGCTGCTTCACAAGGGATGGCTTACACCTGTCACCACTGGGCTTCCGGATATTGGCTAAGGCTCTTGCCACCCCCATAGTGCCTTTTTTAGGCAAGGCTCAAAAGACAAACCCACCTCCTTAGAAAACAAAAATGGAAAAAAACTAAGGGTAATGCTGCTCAATGCCAGATGTCCAAATCTTAAGATGCAGGCACTTGATGCACTCCTCAGCATGGAGAACATCGACGTCTGTGCAGTAACTGAAACCTGGTTCAAGGCTCCTGAGAGCACCCCAGCACTACCAGGCTATACCTCGTATCATGCTTTTCGGCCCCAAAACCTGGACCGAACTACAAAGGGAGGGGGAGTGTCCATATTCATAAAGGACACCCACACCTCCAGGTTAGTAGCAACACATGAAGCATCAGAGACCATACAGGTGCAACTAACCATAGGCAAAACTGCTATACAACTGGTAGCATGTTACAGACCACCCTCCCAATCTCAAGAACCCCACTCAGCCTTCCTGAAGACATTGGAGGATATGAATGTATCACAAAATACCATCATACTGGGAGACTTCAACTACCCAAACATAGATTGGGTACATTATTCTAGCCCTAATACCCTAGCCCAAAGGTTCCTGGAATTCATAAATTCAAATGCACTGGAACAACTAGTCACCTCTCCCACTAGGGGAGATAATATACTAGACCTGATCATCACAAACATGGGGACAAAATGCTCCACACCGGAAGTATATCCCTCACTAGTGAGATCTGACCACAAACTAATCACCCTGGATATACATATCCCACCTCCACCCCCAGCACAGAAGACCACAGTGAAAAACTTCTCAAAAGCAGACTTCACTCTTCTTAAGACTGAGATGGTATCCTTTAAGCCCATTGTGCCAGTGGATACCACATCCCACAATGCCGAATCCTTCACAAATGCTTTCTATGGACATCTCCAAGAATGCATGGATCATGCAATCCCAAACAAATCCAAGTCCCTCTCCACCAAATGTAAGTGTCCTGTCTGGTGGACCTCAACCATAAACAAATTGTATAACAAAAGAAGGAAGCTACTGCACGTCAGAGTGAAATCCCATGAAGGGAAGCAATCTCTGATCAACATTAGCAGAAAAATACGTTCTCTCATAAAACATCCAAGGCAAACTTTGAGAGAAAAATCACTAAGGACACTAAACATAACCACAAAGCCTTCTTCAGCTATGTTAGAAACCTGGGCGGAAACCCTCAGATATGCTCAGAGTTGGTTCACAACAACAAAAAAATACACTGAACCCACAGATATTGCTAACATTCTGGCTGACAGGTTCAGTGCAAATTTCTCCCCTCCTTCACCCCCAAAAGAAGAAATACTTATCCCAGCTGAATGTAATCTCCTGTCATCTCAGATGTCCAAGTGAGAACCACCTAAACAAAGCAAAAAACACAGCATCAATGGGACCTGATGGTATCCCGGGGTGCGTGTTACGTGAACTCCAAGAGGAGCTAAACCCACACATAAAAATGCTATTTAACCTTAGCCTTACTTTGGGATATGTACCTGAACACTGGCGACAGCAACAGTGGTCCCACTCCACAAGGGGTGCCTCTACAGACCCTGAAACTACCGCCCCATAAGCTTAACTAGCCTGGTCTGCAAAGCTATGGAAAGAATCATTATGGAACTCATAAACAGAGACATAGGGGACCTACAGACACTTGACCCCACCCAGTTTGGCTTTGTAAAGGGCAGATCCTGCCTTTAAACCTGGTTGACTTTTTTGAAACAGTCACTAGAGCCATTGATGAGGGCAAAGCAGTCCATACAGCATACCTGGACTTGGCTAAGGCCTTCGACACAATACCCCACTCAGGCATCATAGATAAGCTAAACAGCTTAAAAGTAAACCCTTATGTCACTAGATGGGTTGCAGACTGGCTAAAGGACAGAACCCATAAAGTTAAAATCGCTGGAGCAATGTCAGACTCAAAGCCAGTCACAAGTGGTGTCCCACAGGGATCTGTCCTGGGACCCCTCTTGTTCTGCATTTATTTCTCAGATGTTAAAGCAAACATGGGAGGGCTGTGGCTGACAAAGTTCACAGATGACTGCAAACTAGGTGCCATAGTCGATACACCAGCAGACACACACATCCTACAAAAAGGCCTCACTGAAACGGACAACTGGTGCCTTAGTCACGGCCTTAAACTAAATGCCAAAAAATGTATAGTCATCCCTTTTGGAAAACAAAGTACCCACAAATTATCACATAGACAGCAACCCACTGAGTACGAAAAGTAATCAGAGACCAAGGGACCCAAGTAGACAGCGACCTCTCATTTGACACCCACGTTGCCAAAGTGGTTAGAAAAACATTCTACCTTGCACACCTCATCATGAAGGGATTCACATCCAGATCCAAGGATGTCATTGTACCCTATATTTCTCCCTCATCAGACCCATGATTGAGTACAATGCCCCATTTGGTATGTACCTCACCCTGCACTTGCAACAGCTGGAGGGAAACCACAAAAGTACCTCACCAAAAGGATCAAGGGTCTCCAACATATGTCTTATTCTGCCAGACTAAAGAAACTTCAGCTCTATTCAGTAGCATACCGCCTGCTCAGAGGTGATCTCTGCCTGACGTACAAGGCCATGTCCAATCAGGATCTGATGGACATGCTCCACCTCAAAAAAATCCAAATCCATCAGGACCACGAGAGCTAAAGACTTAAACCTCGGCACAAGTATGAATAGGACATGCTGGAGGGATAGATTCATAACCCAGAGGCTTCCCATGCTTTGGAACAGGATCCCAGTTCGTATTAGGCAGAGCCCCTCACTGACTCTCTTCAAGAGAAATCTTGATGAATGGATGGGAGATCGTAAGTTTACCCCAGGGGTCACATCTGTGTCACTGCTAGACAGGGGCACAGTAAACTAATTCTATTATATAAAGGGACCTTCATTGTGTCACTACTAGTCAGAGGCACAGTATTCTAGATTTATTCTGTACATTTTTGTACCATTTCATGGGGTGGCAAAAGCCACATCACTATGGCTAGGCTTACAAATGCCCCAGGGCAGATAGCCTAGTACTATACTATGAAACTATGAAACTATGAAGAGTAGAACCCCTGTCAAACTAGTTATTTGTATTATAGTGTTAAACATTTATCACATGCACTACTTAGCTTATGATGACAGCTGGCCAATGTTGCTGATAAAGGGACGGACATCATCAGGACTGATAAGGTGGGGCAGTTGGAAGTGTTGTGGGTGGGAATGACATAAAACTGTTTTACCTACAAACAAACGCACTACTCCCTCGGTCTTGCACACACAACTGTCACACACACAGATGCCAGTATTGAGTTTCAAACTCCTACCTATCTAGTTGCTTGTACTATAGTGTTACGTAATTGTCGCACATGCTACAGAGCGTATAGGGGTAGTAGGTGTCCAATGGTTCTTTTAAGGTGACTGACAGCAGTAGATCTTGTGCAGTTGGACAGTGTGAAGTGTACTGAGTGGGGACAGTCGGCTAATACTTAGACCTACAGAGAGACACACACACAGGCAGGTGATGTGATATTAACACCCCAACCTCAGTAGTATTACACAATATGGGGCTCACCTTTTATTCTTGCACATGCAACTGCTTAAAGCCAGTATGCCACTGTCCACAGCAGGACATCACTTATACCATTCAGGGTATCCATGTGTGTGACCCATACTGCTGTGTGTGTCCCCCTGTGTCTCTCTATCACTGTCTGTCTGTCACTTCCCCATAGCTATGTATGTGTATGCTTGACATATTTAGTTTTCTGTTGGCCATATATGTATGCCTGTGTGTCACACACACCAGATGCAAATATATCAAATATGGGCCACCTACAGCTAGCTGGGTGTAATCCTGTCTGATGTGTGTGTGTGTAGGGACAGTTAAGGTGTAAATAGCTGCCTGTATGCACAGATATATCTACACAATATAGTCATAGACCAATGTAGGTTCCAACATGTCCTGTGATTCTCTAAGTATAGGAGCATGCCTAGTGTGACCTTGTATAGTTAGAGTGGGACTCCATTCCAGAGGTAAGTGTACTCTGGTCCAATGTTTTGTGTGCTACAGATATACCTCTCAGGAGTACAGAGGACTTTCCTCGGGGTAATGGTTTGTTTTGGCAAACATTTTTTGACATACCTGTATTCTGACAGTGCAATGTATTGTGTCATTACCTAGTGTCAGACATCCTGAAAACATCACAGTGCTGTACCATGGGAATATTAGTCTTACGATGTGTAGACTGATATTATGATGGCACCTATGTACATTCTTGCCCAATAAGGCCAGTTGTGAGGTGTGGCTACAGCCAGTTGAGTGATAGTCTAGCAACTTGGTGATATACGGGCTGGGGATCTTCTGCATCTGTGGTATCTGTGTAACCTGAGATGTCATATCCTGGTGAAGCCATAGCTCTCTGCTGTACATTCTTTGGCAGACTGTCCAGGTGTTTAGCTAGAGGTTCTGTCCAGTTTGCATAAACATGTGTTTTTATGGCAAGTTATTTCAGTATAATTAAAGAGTGATGTTACAAAATATTGACAGAGATTACTGTGTCAGCTTACATAACCTTCAGACAATTCCTGCTACTGCAAACCCCTCACCCTACCAACTTTCTCAGTATGTCAGGGCAATATTGACAACACATCCCTCATTGTGCCTTTGTTCCACATTTACTTCTGCCCTTGTTCAGACACGTTGCTGTCAGAGGTTTTGTGTTATGGGTGTGGGTGCAGGCTGTATCGTACTGTGCAGGCGTGTCCAGTATATACAAAAGCAGACATAAAACAAGGAAAAAGCCACATTGGCAATGACCACTGGCAACAGTACCAAGAAGCATGATTAGTCACAAGAGCCCTAGCACCTCAGCTACACAGCCTTCAAGAAGTCCATTATATGTGTAGTATATTCCACATAGCACTGTGACTTCCAGGTATGTAGTGGCAGAGCAATAGGTGTCACTGACATGCATACTCATTGGCACTGCAGTTATCTGCACATGGCCCTGTGACAGACAGCCTGTACCTAGGGCAGTACAAGATGACAGCCAGGAGAACATGCTGGCCAGATCCTGACAGTATTGACCACACATGGACATAGCTCATTGACTCCTGCATATTGAGCACATGCAACATGTTTTCATGTGTATTGGGACAGCCCTACCAATCTGTGTTATGCTGCTACCTCCTACATGTTACTGCATTTCTGTGAGTATATGGGGGACACACCTTTCAACTGTAGACATTTGCAGACACTGTGTTGATATTTGCTTTACATTTTGGTTCCATTCACCATACTATTGTGCCCTGTCTTGGGGACTACAGGCATATCAGTAAAGAGCACAAATGCAATTGTAATGGCATACATTTGCATGTCAGACTTGTTACCATTCAGAGCCTTACTGCAACTGTGAGACCTGTTGTGTTATGACTGTGTGGGTCTGTAGGGGGGTGATTCAACATTGCTGCCATTTGTGTAGCTTTGCTAGACATTTCGCACCTGTTTTCTACAGCTGACTTTCTGTGTGGGTCTGAGGGGTGGGTATGGGACCCCACACTAACATCCAACACTGTGAGATATGACCCCCCCCCCAGTTAGTTGACCCCATAGATATACTGCAGTGGGACTTGCACCTTGGGTACTACTGCATAGTGTTGGGAGGCCAGTATTGGGCAGACATTTCCTGGTGTCCCACATAGCTGTCAGTTGTCTGCAGCTATCCCAGTAGTCCACCCCATTCCCTTGCATGTATGCAACAATACCATACATATACTAACAGAACATACTGATACATTAATTTACTGTTAAGGTGACTGACCTACCTTGTGCCTGTGGCAGTTGTGTGTACAGTGTTTGAGGGCTGCCTATTTTGAATGCACACAGTACACTGTCTTTACATGGTAAGTTGCAGGTAATGTGATGTGTGTGTCACCCCTTTTTACTGTGTGTGTGCGAGTAGAGAGAGGTGTCAGTCCCTGAGTGACTACAGTGTCAATGTGTGTGCTATGCGTTGCCTCTTTGCCAAGGCCAGGCCATACTGGGCATGCCTCCATCTACCTACAGGGGCTGTTTCAGGGGGTTCCACGTCCGAGTCCCTCTGTGCCTGTGGGGACCTTGGCAATGGTGGGGGACTGTGTGGCCCTTCCACATCCTGATTCTCTGCAGCTGTTTCCGCAGGATCATACTGTGTAGCATGGCACATACTATGAACATGTGTGCACATGTGGCTGGAGAGTACTGCAAGGCTCCACCAGATATGTCCAGGCAGCGGAACTGTGACTTGAGCATCCCAAACACATGCTCTGTGATGATCCTGGTTTGTGCATGTGCCTCATTATAGCATTCTTACATGGGTGTTTGTGCATTTCTGATGGGTGTCATCATCCATGCATAGCCAGCATTCCCCACCAGATGGCCATACAGGATGTCCCCCCAGCAAATCCCTGATACAGCTGTGAAGAATGCCAGATGTGGGAGTTGTGATAGCTTCCAGTGCTGCCAGCACGCACATTTATGATAATGCCGTGGACATTGCACATGACCTGGCAGTTGATGGAGGGGAAGCCCTTGCAGTTTATGTAGACCTTACCCTGCTCACCGGGTGGTGCTTTGATGTGGATGTGCATGCAGTCTATAGCACCCTGTACCCCTGGGTATTCAGCTACATGGTGGAAGAGGTGCATATTGCTGGTCAACTCCTCATGGGTGTGGGGGAAGTACATGTGTTCACCGGCATGTGGCAGCATGGCTTCCAGGAACTGGTGGAGTACCCTGGATGCAGATGCCTGTGAGACCCCATGATGTCCTCAGTAGGTCTTTGGAAAATACCTGTAGCTAGTATTATTAAGCCTACACATATCTTAGTATCCTCTGGGATGGGTTCCCCTCTGTTCGTTCTGGCTCTGAGGCGAGGTTGGCACAGCTCAACAAGTTGCTGAAGTATGTCCCTGTCCACCCTGTAGCACTCTACTATCTCCAGGTCATGTAGCCCCTGGTAGGTTACCCTGGGTCTGAACACTCTTTTCCTCCTCTTGAGTGAGGGGCAGTTGTCAGCATTATCCTCCTCACCACTGTCAGCCTCCAGCACATACTTCTGTAGAAGATGGCAGCCACTAGCATTTTTTCAGTTATAATTCCAAGGTTTACTCCAAAGGTGCAGAGTTTGTGGGAAAAAAACAGATTGAGGGATGTTTTCATACTTTATAGTGGTGCACTGCAACTGCTTCCTGTGTGATTGGCTGTCTATGATACGTTCCAGCTGGCAGCTATATTACTCATGTCTTTGAATTGGTCACTGTGAGTGTTAGAGGCATGAGTGGTAATTTGTGCATGACTGCCTTTATTCTGCTACTGCCCTTTTTTATTTTTTTTACTTACATCTTCTCCCATTTTCAGCTATGCAGCCACCTGCTAGCTGTATTAATGGTTGCCTTCAATGGCCCATAGTGAGTTGCAGAGTCCTATATTACTGCTTTGTAGTGCATTTTCCCTGTTCTTTTATTTCCTTTTTTTCCCTATATCCTTCCTTTTTCTGCCCCAGGATGTGCCGCGCAAACCCATTGAGCTACTGTAAACAATGATTTGAAGAAAAGGCTCTGCCCTGGATGCAAACATGCTTACTGTTTCTGCACTAAGCTAAGCACAGCTAAGCTATCTGGGACACACCCCATCGCTTAGCTGTGCTTAGCTAAGGGCAAACCCGGGCAATAGAGCTCCAATGTGCTTACAGCAAGCATGACACACCCCTTTTGATGTCATCTAACTCTACTCTTACACAGCCCTGCTTCAGCACCTACACGGTTAGGTGCAGTCTGACAATTAGAAGAAATTTGTGATTCAGTGTAAGTCTCCTCATTAACCTACACCGTTGCCTTACTCCATAGTTACTGCACTCACACTGAGCCTTTCCCCTTAGCAACCACTGTTCCCTGGTATTGTTTTCATTCTGCATGCCATTGACTATAATGGCAAAATGCAGATTTCACATTAATTTGTGTTTTTACATATTTTTTTTTATTTTGCACACGATCCTGTTTGCGCGGTGCTGCCCTATGCTTAAATGGCCGAGATCGCCAATAAAAATAAACTTTTGCTTTTAAAAAATAAACTATTTTTAATGGCAATGACCATATATTTGGCCATTGGCATGCCTAATAAATGGAATACATGCTTTAATTTTGAGGCTGTCATGCCTCTGTTTTCTTATTTGCAGACATGTATTCGGCTACTAGCCAAATATATTTCTGCTCCATACACTGCTCCTGCAAGGAGACCTGCCTACTTCCTGGATCGCTAATTCAGCTCATTTGCATGGTTTTCACCAGCAAATGAGCTGATTAGCATACTGCACGGCTTTCTGTGCAGGGTGCAGGGTCGCTGGTGCACATCAAAACGGCACTTTTCTGGATCATTCGGTGGCCATTCTCAATACAAGAGTGGCTACTACACTGCTCCTGCATGGAACTTAAAGCTTCATGAATCCCTGGAAATCTGTGGGAATTCAATAAACTCCATGTAGGTTCTGAGCAAAGCATACATGGATGTTTTCACATACATGATACTGCTCATCGTTCAGCCTAACGCAATGAATATTAATGATGAGTGTTGCAAATCAGCAAGGTTTTGTGCCTCGCACCAGTGTTGCTGGCTGTGAAACCTGTACACTGAATGTGAATCATACCACCCAACCTTTCAGTGCAAGAAATCCAGACAAACACTAAACTAATGGCAGGGCAAAGGGACAAAAATAGGGACAGATTTACTATATTGGTCTGATAACTATAGAAAGTAGGTAGAATAATAGGATTTGTGTTAGCATGCATGCTCTCATGGGTACGAAGTATGAAATTGAAATGTATGTCATTATATACTGACTTAAATCTTCAGTGATTTTCCAGTAAACTACATATTTTACAAGGAACAGGCTAAAAATATGATGCAAACATCTGGACATTCTGAAAAAATCTGGACAGTCTCCCTTTTATTTTTGAGGCCAGTGTTTTTGCCGGGTCCTTATTACATTGTCAAATGTTTCAAAGTTCGAATGTCATATGGTCGACACCATATGATTGAACTTTGAAAAGTTCAAAGGTGAAAGGCAAGGGCTCCATACACACAGAATGGGAAAATTTCCCTTTTCTGCACTGAAGTGTGGTCTTGGAGTTGCTATATTTAAGTAGGGGGTGTGGGGGTTGCAGAAGGGCTTGTCCCCCTGCTCAGAGTGTTAAGGTAAGTTTTTTTTTTTTTTTTTTTTTACTTTTTTATTATATATTTGAGGTTTCAAGTTTCGCTCATATGTTGTTGAACATATGAGGTTCAAAATTTTGAAGCTTATAATATATAATATAGACCCATTTTTGCATGCGCAGCTTAGCTTAAACGTATCTGGTTCTGCTCAGCTGGTTTCTGCAAAGCGCAGCAGTGTATAACTGGACAGCAGGGCACAAAATGGAGTAATGGACAACCCAGGTTGCAGAGAGAACCCAGACAGCCACAGACAAACTAGATGCTTCAATTAATACCATTGGCTTTCACACAAACAGTGAGAACTTTACAATAACTACTAAGATAGGGCTTATCATATCACTAATCCTATGGCGGCAGGTGTTTATTGTAGGTATGGAGTGTAGATGGTCCGGGTTCTAGTACAGGGTATGAAAATTTTGTTTTACTGTTGTGAGATTGCAGATCATAGCAATGACATGCAACATACATGACTGTTTTCTCAACCTAAGAAAGAACAAACAAAATGACTATGAAAATAACAACAGGTACTGTCGAAACAAAAGCCCGAACTAGCGAGATGAATATAACAGGAAATTTATTTAAAGCGCTTTTTGTTAGCTTAATAAGCTTCTTCAGAAACAGAATAAAAAAATACATTTTCAAGTTCAAATAAATAGCGTACCATACATCATGTGTTACTAATCAAGCGAAACCCGCCACTCAACTTTTAAAGGTACCTACATAATAATATCCCAGGCATAAAAAGTCAATTACCTTAAAAACTATAACTATGACTATTAAAAACTAAATCAATTAAACTGTGTTTAAACACATAAAAATGCATACAAGGTGGAAGGTATACTACATGAAATATGCACGATACCTAAAAACATAAAAATATGTAAATATGAAAATGTGTATATAAAAATATATACTCAACATTATAAAACATCTATATGAATATAAATAAATATAAAATATCAACCTCAACATTTCAAACTTTTCAATTTTAACACACTGCTGATAGAACAAGTGTCATTAAGCCTTGGAAAGTTATAAGCATTCAGCTTAATCTGCCATTGTAATTCAAGCTCCTCGAGTTTTAATGGTGCTGGACCCCCTCTTGTGTCCAAGTTAACATAGTCAATTACTGTATATCTAAAACTATGGTAATTATACTGTTGAACGTGTTTGGCTAAAGCATTCTCTAACTTTAATTTACCAATGGCATATTGGTGCTCATATATCCTTTCACGGAGACGCCGCTCCATTTTGCCCACATAAAATGCTGGGCATTTCTGGCACTTCACTATGTAAACCACCATCCTAGTATTGCAATTGAATCTAGCTTTAAATTTAATGCTGTAATCGTTGACCTTCAAGGAATATACATTATCCACAAATTTACAAAAATTACAATTTTGGCATTTAAACATCCCTGTAATTTTAGGAGGGGTTGAACATTGCCGTTCAAGTACGTTTTTCAAGTTGTAGCCCTTTCTGTAGATAACATTGGGTCTTCTACCCATCTTAGCATAAATATTAGAGTTAGTGCGAAAAAGGCCCCAGTTTTTCTTAATAATATCTACACAAAATTGACTATGTATATTAAATGTAGTTATAAAACTAGGAGTAGGTTGATCTTTGCTAACTATATTCACTTCTGCCATATTCACAGAGGTGTTAGTAACTTCAATGGATGTGTTTATAATAGATGTATTTTTAATATGTAATAAAGGCTGGTAAGTGCCATTAGGTCTTTTACAGTTAACTTCACAAATCATACGCCCAAAAGATTAACCGGATACTCTCTATGTAAAAACATAGCTTTTAAGACGTGGCATTCTTCCATAAAATCAATGTCCTGACTGACAATGCGGGCAGCTCTCACCAACTGGCCTTTAATAACCGAGTGCTTCTGGTGGTAAGGATGGCAGCTTGTGAAATGTAGGAATGAAATGGAATATGTTCTTTTTCTATAAATTGTAGCCACAAGACTACCTTCTGCTCTATTTTTAGATAGCCAAACGTCCAAAAAAGCTATTGCTTCTGTGTCAAAGTTGCAGTAAAATGTAAGAAATGTGTAGAATCATTAAATGCTTGTACAATGGTGTTACTGATATCATTGTTCCCCTTAAGAAGAATAAAAATATCATCCAGATAATGAGTATAGTATATTATCTGGCCTTTGATAATGGGGTTATTAAATACATATTCAGTTTCCCAGTAAGCCATAACTAGGTTGTCTATACTGGCACCACATGGAGAACCCATTGCTACACCAACTCTTTGTAGGTAGAACTTATCGCCAAACATGAAGAAGTTATTATACAATATAATTTCCAATAGTTCATTGACCAAAGATATCTCGTTGGCAGGGGCCCCTTTCCTCCTCAGCAAAAGACTGACCCATTCCATTCCTAAATCATGTGGGATGGAAGTATATAAGTCTTTTACATCCACTGTAAGGAAATTATAACTCATGTTAAACTCTAGAGCATCCAAGTTCTGAAGAAATGACCATGAGTCCTTACAGATTTGACCTTCCATACTAACATATTTTTGCAAAATGGAATTGACAACTTTTGCACAGGGATAAGTCGGGGAACCCCTGCCATCCACCAATGGTCTTAGTGGGGGGTCTGCTAAATCTATGTGTATCTTTGGAATACCAGAGATGCACGGGTATTTAGGGTAATGGGTGAACATATAATTGTAAATATTTTGTTCAATTCTCCCTTCTATGAACATCTCTTCCAAGTTATTTTTAATAGAAAGATAAGCACCATTAACTTCTGATCTAGAGCTCTGCACATAAGCTGGACTATCGAGGAGTGAATTCATCCTTTCTACATAGTCAAGGCAGTCAAAAACCACAAGCCCACCACCCTTATCTGGTTTTCTCAACCTCCTTAGGAGAACCGTAGATGTGGTTCATTTAACTAGCACGTTTACAGAAGTGACTATACCTAATAAGCTACAAATTGGAGCTCTTTCCACTGTTGTGTTTCCCTTAGCATCACGGAAACACAATTTTCACCAGTGCACACCCTTGCCTACTGTGTTTGTATGATGCTAAGCGATGTGCAATATTTTCAGTAAGTGTGAGATGGGCAATAGGTGAGAAAACATCAGCATATAAAATGAATTTGGCAGGAACTGCTCATTATACATTGAGCTTGAGCTATGGCAAGCACGTCAGGAGTTGCTGGTGAGGGTGTGTGCTTTCAGGAGCAGAGGACAGGTGTACAGGAGTCCAAAGTGTTTGTTGAACTCCTAGTTAATGATCATGGGCCCAGATTGCTGCAGCAGGACTATTTTGGTTCAGAGTACAATTCTGAAGCCTGGATTAGTATTGTTAGCACTTTAACTAGTGCTACAGAAACCCCCTGCACTGGGGAACAATGGCAACATCACTTTTATGACCTCCAGAAGAGGAAGCAGAATACCTTTGATCATTGGATCTGGGAATTTACTACAGGGGACACCCCACACATGTAAGTATCAATTTCAGTCAGTAATTGTAAGAGTTAAAAGCTAAATATAGTCAAGACTGGAAATCATAATGGTGTTCTGTTCTGTTTTTTCCATAGCTGCTGCACAGCAACCCTCAAATGTTAGTTCCCCTGCAGCGCATTTAGTAAGGATGCACGAAGCATGTGCTATCTATGCATCAGAACAGCACTGTCTAAATAGTACATTTTAATAATAATAACAATAATAATTTGTATAGTAATTTAGTAGCATTAAAAGTTAAGGGCTGCTTGACTGGTATTTAATACAGTTTTATCAAATTGAGCATGCATATCTCAAATGAAACAATGCATGCCCTAGTCTGCAGCACAAAGCAATGGTGTTATATTCTCAAATAATAGTGAACATGCATCTCTCAACTGTAAAGGGAAGTATACATGCAGAAGTTTGTAGGGAAAAATAACAGTACAGTAGTTGAGAGTAGTCATCAGTTGTGGGTTCAAAAACCACTCTTCCCAAATATGCAATACTGTTAGGTTTTCATCATTATTGGAATGTAACATCATATCTCTAAACCAGTGGCACAAATGGCCTTCTGTAACCTGTAATCAGTATAACTGCAACATGCATGTGTGCAATATATGCACACATCGAGGATTGGTGGCTGCAATCTGCACTATAGTCTGCCTCTGTTATGAACTGGATAGTCTTAAAAGTAAGGAAGTAATTTGTCTGGAGTTTGTAGTGTTAAAAGTAAAGGTAACAGAATAGAGTCAAATAATTGTATCAATGCTCTGTTTGTCACACATGAAGTAACTAATGTTCTCCTTTTTTTTCTCTCACCCCAACCCTTTTCTCTCTCTTTTTTTTTTAATTATTTATTTTTTTGTTTTTCCCACAGCACAGTGAGGTTGGCCTGTCCCACAGGATCCACATGACCCCACTCCATTGCTACAGAACTGCTGCCCAAAACATCTGGTGAAGAACCTGGTAGCACCCCTTCTGCCCTCCCTGCACTACCTGACCTCTCAGGTAGTTCTGCCCTGAAGGATAGGCCTGTGGCTCCTTCCAGGAGCAGTGGCAGAGACTGTGAGTTCATCACACAACAGGAACTGCCAGGGATGGTGTGTAGGATTGTGAGCCAAACTGTGGATGCACACCTATGCTGGATGGAGTGCCTACTTACCATCTTGGTTCAGTTCATCTGTAGGGCATACAGATGTTGGGCATTGCAGCCAGTGGCGCAGTGAGGTGACAGCGATGACAGTCCACTGTGTGAGGATTAGGTTCTCACTGTCAACTGCTTCAACATGCATGGGACCTGGATTTCCCACCCTCTCCCCAACCATGGTGTTCACCCACCTCTTCTGTCCTTCACCGTCCCTGTCTCTTGTCTTGTTTTTCTTGTCCATGTGCAATTGCTTCCTCACCTGCCCAACTTACATCACCCAGAAATTCCTACATCCCTTCCACAAAATTCCTGTCTCTCACTCTCCAAAAAAAAAAATGGGCATCTGTCTCACAAAAAAAAAAAACAACAACAAACAAATTGTCCCATACATAGTTCTTCATTTTGCACATGTGTCTTCATGACACATGTGATGTCTCCACTCTGGGTCAGTAATCAAGGAGCCTGAATCCTCACAACTGACACTGGAGAGGGACATTCACTTGAAATACAAATGGACACACAGTATTTCCAGATGTAGACCTCTCTGCATCAAGCACAATTTCCTTTAAGAGCGCACAGGGAACACACTTAGCCTGGGGTCTGGGTTTCTCTCTCTCTCTCTCTGTCTCTCCCCAGGTCTACATTAAGGTTCCCCACTGGCACAGTTGCAGAGTTAAGTGCTCAGCTGAGTGTGTAAGCCAAATCCTTCACCACTCTCTCTGTGAAACTAGTGCTTTGTGTCCCTGCTCCAAGTAGCTGATGCACACACTCTGAGATTTATTTTTCACACACACACACACACACACACACACACACACACACACACACACACACACACACACACACACACACACACACACACACACACACACACACACACACACACACACACATATCTGGGAAATTCTGGCACAGATTACCTGCTCTACCAACTTTTCCAGACTATAAGGCAGAGTCACAGTCACCAGTCAGTTACTATAAGGCTGTTAAAAGGGTATCCAGTTATACTGAGTAAAATTAATATTAATACCAATGGTAATGTTGACAAAACAGAAAGGATTTCAGGAGTGGCCAGTGTTATTACCAAATAAATATATACAAATACTCTCAAAACTTAAATATTTTCTAAAAGGACCAGCCACAATAAGATATTTAAATATATTTAATAATAAATAATAAAATAACATATCTGGGAAATTCTGGCACAGATTACCTGTGGTGGGGTGGATGCCAGCCATAAATAAACTGTACAAGAGAAGGAGGAAGCTACAACATGATAGAGCAAAATCCCTAAAAGGGAAGGCATCTCTGATCAGTACTAGCAAAAAATTACGATCCCTCATAAAATCCTCCAAGGCCAGCTTCAAGAGAAAAATTGCATAGGACACTAAAGACAATCATAAGGCTTTTTTCAGTTATGTTAGGAACCTGGGATGCAACTCCCAGACTTGTTCTGTGTTGATTCTAAACGACAAAAAATACACTGAATCCACAGACATCGCCAATATCCTGGCAGACAGGTTCAGTTCAAACTCCCCAAAAGAGCAAGTATCTATCCCAGCAGAGTGCAGCCTCCCAAACATCTCTGATGCTCAGGTGAAGGCCGCCCTCTCCAAAGCAAAAAACACTGCTTCCATGGGACCAGATGGCATCCCGGGTTGCATCCTACATGAACTCCAAGAAGAACTAATCCCTCAAGTAAAACTGCTGTACAATCTCAGCCTCACTACAGGATATGTGCCCAAAGAATGGCGTACAGCAACAGTGGTCCCACTCCACAAAGGTGGTGCCTCTGCGGACCCTGGAAACTATTGCCCCATAAGCCTGACTAGCCTAGTATGCAAGGCTATGGAGAGGATCATCATGGAACTCATAAACAAAGACATTGTGGACCTACAGACACTAGATTCTACCCAATTTGGCTTCGTCAAGGGGAGATCCTGCCTTTTGAACCTGGTCGACTTCTTCGAAACAGTCACCAAGGCCATAGATGAAGGGAAGGTAGTCCACACAGCCTATCTGGACCTCGCAAAGGCATTTGACACAATACCCCACTCAGGCATCATAGATAAGCTATCCAGCCTAAATATAAACCCCTATGTCACAAGATGGGTCACAAACTGGCTCAAAGACAGAACCCACAGAGTCAGAGTTGCTGGAGTCATGTCAGACTCGAAACCGGTCACAAGTGGCGTCCCACAAGGTTCTGTCCTGGGACCTCTCTTGTTCAGTATTTACTTTTCTGAGGTACAGGCCAATGTGGGAGGACTATGGCTCACCAAGTTCGCAGATGACTGCAAACTGGGCACCATAATCGACTCTCCAGCTGACACAAACATCCTTCAAAAAGGTCTTGCAGAGATGGATAACTGGTGCCAGAGCCATGGTCTAAAGCTAAATGCCAAAAAGTGTATAGTCATACCCTTTGGCAAAAACAATGTGCCCACAAATTACCACATAGGTGGTAACCCATTAAGTACAGAGAAAGTAATTAGGGATCTGGGGACCCAAGTTCATAACAATCTCTCCTTTGACAACCACATTGCCAAAGTGGTTAGAAAGACCTTCTACATAGCCCACCTCATTATGAAAGGATTCACATCTAGATCAAGAGAGGTAATCATGCCTCTTTATTCATCCCTCATCAGGCCCATCATAGAATACAATGCCCCCTTTGGGATGTACCTTACCCGACACCTGCAGCAATTAGAAAGACCCCAAAAGTACCTCACCAGGAGGATCAAGGGACTCAAACAGATGCCATATAGTGCTCGGTTAAAAAACTCCAGGTCTACTCAGTTGCATACCACCTACTTCGAGGCGATCTATGCCTGACATATAAAGCTATGTCCAACCCAGAATTAATGGACATGCTCCACCTCAGTAAATCTAAATCCCTTAGAGCCACGCGCTCGAGGGACTTGAACCTCAGCACAGAAATAAATAGAACATGCTGGAGGGACAGATTTATAACCCAGAGGCTTCCTTCGCTCTGGAATAGAATTCCAATTCATGTTAGGCAGAGCACCTCACTGACTCTCTTCAAGAAGAATCTTGATGAGTGGATGGGGGACCGTAGGTTTGTCCCAGGGATTACTTCCGTGTCACTATTAGACAGAGGCACAGTAAACTAAACTTTAAAAAGGGCACAGTATACTCAAATCAAGGGGTGGCATAAGCCAAACACAATCGGGCTAGGCTTATAAATGCCCCAGGGCAGATAGCCTAGTATGAACCTATGAACATGGAAATACTAAATATCTATTTACAGTAAACACCAGAGTTTGAATCACAGGAACTATTAAAATAACACAGATGCATATATTCACACAGTTATATGAAAAACAGTGCATAACTAATCTCACTATATTTTCCTGGCTAATCTCAAAAGTTAGTATTCCCTGGTTCACTCACTAGAGCAAGGCAAGATGAAGTAGGTGAGGGAACCTGCTATGTCAGGTTCCAAGAAACAGACTGCCCAGTCTGACTGAGAGACTTCTCAATATAATATCTAAATATTATTTTTAGGATAGCTTAGAGGATCACATCACATCTGGTCATCTGACTTCTGGTTCCCGCACTTTCCCCTTTTGCTAGAAGCTGAGAGGATTTAGCACCTATGTGTCAATAACATACACAGATAGAGCTTTGCTAAGATCTGCTGCAGCTCCTTGAAGTCACAAAACAATATTAACACTTATACTTCTCCTACAGAGCTACTAATCCAAGCTTCTCACATGCATTTTGTCTCTGGCTGCAATCAGAACTGTAAGATACATTCTTTATTGCCTAATTTAATTTTAGATATTTTCCAAAGTTAGCTGGGGCTGAACTTAACCTCTTCTCTTCCAGTATCCTCTGTTAAAACATATACCTTTACACAGTTGCAATAATACATGTATATTTCTTTTTCTGTCCAGAGGGCACACTGTTGATGCAGTTGTAACGCATGCAGCTTTACAAATACATTTTAACACAAGCATATGCACAAATCAGTTTGATATGCAAATTACATATAATTCTTTACTAAATTCCAGCTAGCTGTGCTGGCATATGTTACACATCCACTGCCCTCTTCTCCTGGCATAGCTGGCAGTATCTCATATCATCACATCTCTCCCCTCTTTGAACAGTCAAGCTAGTTTTTAAAGTGCCTTTTGTGAAATGCTGCATGACATGAATGAGCCTATTTGGGAATACATTACCCCATACTATGTCTTGAGATCCCATCTGCATTGGCATTGCTGACCCCAGTACAGTACTGTACTGTCATGTCATATGACTGCAACCCTAGGGTCAATCTTAGTATTTATTTATTTATTTATTTAGATGACATTTGTTAACTGGGATAGTCCATCTGAGCAAAAGCCCTTCTCAGTGGAAGCCCAGAGAGATAAGCTCCACAGTACAAGTAAGCAAGAAAAAATCACAAAATTGAAGTTGAATACAGTGAAAAATATACAATAAAACTCTTAAGCAAATGTAGATAAAACTCCACAGTGCAATATAGTAAGAGGCATTCTAACACTGAAGAAAAACACATAGCAAAGGAATATACAATAAAAGATTTGCATGAATTTACATAACACATTGGGTTATCTTCAGAGCATAATTGCACAATACAGAGCAGCTGTTATGTGAGTTATGGTAGTAGGGAAGGGAGGAATAGAGAGAATAGTAATAGAGAAAGGGGTGGGCTCATGCGGCATGATTACAGAGACAAATCCATGTGCTATTAAGGTACATTTTGAGAGTTTTCTTGAATTCATGGATGTGGGAAATGAGGAGCTTGTTTCATTGTTTCATGCAAGAGCAGGTAAGTACCTGTAGAGATTCTGTCCAATAGATTTGTTAGGATTGTGAATTTGTAAGAGACATTGGTTAGTGCTTCTGAGAGATCAATGGGGCTTATAGAGGGAGACAAGTGAGGAAATGCTAGGGCAAGAAGAAGGCTTATTCAAAATGGTATGAATAATGAGAAGTTGGGTACATAAGAGTTGGTTAGGAAACTCTAACCAGCTGAGTGTCTGGAGAGCATGACAGTGGTGTGATCTTGAGGGCTGATCGGCTGCAAATCTAGCAAATTTGTTGTAGGTGGTTTCAAGTTTGGAAAGTAGTGAGGACTGTAAGTTTTTTAAAATTTGAAAGCTGTAAAAGAGGTTGGGGAAAAGGTAAGCTTGGGTTATTGAGATCCTGAAGTTGGGTGTGAAGAACCTCTTGTTTCTATAGAGTAAACCAAGCTTTTGGTGGGTTTTCTTGATGCCGTTAAGTACATGAAGGTCAAATTTTAATTGTCCACTATTACTCCAAGCAGTTTAGTGTATGATTCAGCTATGATTGTAGTGTTGTTGACGGAAGAGGTGGTGAATGAGGATTTAAGGTGGTAAAGGGATTTTGGGAGGTGGAGAAGAAGCTTTGTCTTTTTAGGGTTTAGTATGAGTTGGTTGTTAGCAAACCATGTTTAAGTGAGGCTGAAAGATGTCTGTGTCAGAGGTAGCAGGTCAGTGGGGCTCTGTCAGCAATATAAATGATGGTGGAGTCATTTGCCTACTGTATGAGAGAAGACTGAAGACAGGATGTGTGAAGTTGGTTAGTAAAACTGTTAAAAAGAAGGGAGCCTAAAATAGAGCCTTGAGGAGTGCCTATTTTGATGGGGAAAAAAGGATGAAGAGCATACAGCCATTTTACAGACTGCAGTCTGTTTGTGAGGTAGCTATTGAACCAGGAGATAGTTGCTGAGGAGATGTTGAGTTGAGAGTGTTTGGAGAGGTAGATGGGCTGAGAGACAGTGTCAAAAGCTTCTGAGAGATCTAAAAAGATGCAGGATACTAGTTTATCATTGTCTCTAGCTAGGGAGATGGAGTTAGTAAAGTTAATAAGTGAGTAGTGGTGCTGTGGTGGGGGCAGAAGCCATGTTGAGTAGGGGTAATTAGCTTTTCACAAGTAAGATAAGCTGGGATTTGTTTATAAACACAGTGCTTAAGAATTTTGGAGAGGAGATAAAATATGACAATTGGTCAATAAGTTGAGAGCTCATCAGAATTTCCACCTTTGTGGATTTGTATAGTGTGGAACGTCTTCCAGAGGGCAGTAATGGTGGATTCACTAATTGAGTAGTTTATGAGGCTGGAGACAGGATATGCTATGAAGTCAGCAACAGCTTTTAGGAAGAGAGACAGCAGGTTGTCAGCTGAAGGGAAACATGGTTTACGTTTGATAAGAAGTTTTCTGGTGTAGCTGGTTGGAATGGGTTTTAGTGAGAAAGGACTGTTTTGCACTCAGGGATTGGTGGGGGTGTGGGGCTTATTGGATGGAGAGTTTGGATAAGTTTGCTGATGGTATCTATGAGGTATGAATTGAAAATTGATGCCGTTTTGAGGGGTGTGTTATTGGGGCAGGGGTTGGGAGTTGAAGGATTTTCTGGGTGGAGAATATTGTTGACAGTATTCCAAATTTGTTTAGGGTTTCTTGGTTTAGTATCTTGAGGTGAGAGATAGTAGTTCTTTTTGTCAGAGTTTATGTGTTTTTTCATTAAATTTTGGAGTTCTCTATATTGTTGGTGGTGTGTGGGAGATTTGGTCTTAGTCCAGAGTTTCCAGGCACAATCTCTTTTAAGGATAAGAGACCAAGTAGAATTGGGGAGCCAAGAGGAACACCATGATTTGACTCTGACAGTGTAGGGAGGGGCAAGGTAGTTCAGAATGTTTAGGAAGATGGAGCTAAATTGAAGGACAGATTCATCTAGAGGTAGGGAAGAGAGGAAAGACCAGTCAATAGCAGAGAGAAAATTACTGAATGTATCTGACTAGAAGTTGGTTAGCATTTGGCACTCTTTAAATTTATGAGGTCTAGAGAGGTTGGGGAAGAATCTTTGGACATATATAGGGGAGTGGTCACTAACCGAGTCTGGAAGGGATTCAGGGTGGTGCTAGAGTTCAGGCTTAGAGACAAGTATTCAATCCAAGATAGAGCAGGTATTTGTGGGTTTATGAAGAAATGTGGGTGATGAGATAAGTTGGATGTATCCGTATAGGTTTATGCTGGTGGTGGGAGAGTTAGAGATGACGGTGAGCCAACTGGTATTAACATAACCTAGTATTGTTGTTTCATTATGTATATTATCAGACAGCCACTGTAGGATTTGTTCTAATAGGGGTATGTTCTCTCCAGGGGGTATATAGATGGAGACTATGGTTAGAGTTTTATGGCTGTTGAGTCTACAGTTAGCAATAATGAGTTCAGCTGAGTGAAAGGTGGGGGGAGGGTTAATTGAGGGAGATATGGATAGGAGGTGAGAGTACATAATGGCAATGTCTCTGCCTTTTTGTGCGTTCTGTCCACACATAGAATGTTGTAACCAGGGGGTGGAGAAATTCTTTGTGTACATTATGTGGTTTGAGCCATGTTTCAGACAGACTAGCTATGATGGGGGAGTACTGTGCTATCCTGGTGTAGAATTCAGTTATCTTGTTAAGAATGCTATATATGTTGATGGAATAGAAGGAGAGATGCTTGAGATTAGGTTAGATACCTGCTAAAGTGTTTGTGAGGTATTAGTAAGACTTGATGAGTAAGACTGTGGGCCAGAGTTTGGGTGAATGTCACCTGAGAGTTGAAGGATGTTTAGTGGCAGGAAGAGAAGTGATGTACAGGGGTAGGGTAAGTGAAATTTCTGTTTAATTCTGTAGAATGAGGGGAATTTTGTAGAAAGTTTGATTTTGTTGAGATTGAATTTGATAAATGAGAAGAGTGAGGATGTAAAGGGAGAGGTGTAGTGGCTGTTGGTGTCAATTGTGTTAATAGAGAGGTGAGAGTAGATTGTAGAAGGTTTAGCTGGGTGTGGTAGGAAGTGAAGTTGCTTAGGAGAAGAAGAAGAAGAAAGGATAAGAAGAGCGGGAGGAACATATTGGATGGTGAGGAGAATATGAAAGGGGTGGATGTTTGATAGAGGGAAGGTGTGTGGTAATAGAAAGTGAGAGTAGGGGGGATGAGAGTAGTGAGTAAAGGTGGGAGAAGTTAGGTGTAGTGAGTAGAGAGGCGGAAGGGTTATTTTAAGAGGAGTAGATTGTGATTGGCTGGGCAGTACAGGCAGTTGGGGATCAGGGAAGGTAGGGTTATGATGGTTAGTTACAAAGTTAATGGGTTGTAATGGGGGTAGGGTAGGGGAGCAGAGTGAGCCCAAGTGAAGTGAGGGTGAATGGAGAAGGCTGAAATCTTGAGGCAGGTTTCCAGACCATAGTAGAAACAATCAGCAATGTGAGCCTTAAGATAGTGGGGCAGTTAAGAGTAGGCAGTTCCTTGAGGTAAGAAACTTATACAGGTAATAGCAATCTAATACTTGCTGCTTTATTATTTTTGTGCAGTTTTAAAGCTCTTGGTATTAACAGTTGCTAAAAAGAGAGAAGAAGAATGGAGGGAGAAAGTTCAAGGGAAAGGGGAGGGGAGTCTAACAATATTTGAGTTAGTGAGCATGCCACTAGTCAAATAAGCACTAAAGTGTTACATATAAACTTGCCTAGTACACCAGGAAGATTACTGAAACTAATAGTTTTCCTGCAGGTGAGACCTGAAGTTTTGTATTTCTTGCCATGAGGAAGATGCAAAGGGGTGGGAGATCCAGTTAAGCAGGTTAGTTAGTTGTGCTCATTGGGAATTTGAGAAAAGCAGCTAGTGCACCAGGAGGATTACTGAAACTAATAGTTTCTCTGCAGGTGAGACTTGAAGTCTTGTATTTCTTGCCATGAGGAAGCTGCAAAGGGATGGAAGATCCAGTTAATCAGGGTTAGTCGGGTGTGCTCATTGGGAATTTGATCACAGCAGTCGTGGTGCAGAGGAAATTCCCTTTGTAAGGATGAAAAGGCTATTTGAAAATGGCAACAGTTGTTGAAGGAGAATAAGTTTGCTGGCTGACTCGCTGTAGCCATAAATCCCCCTCAGACATCACCTACCTCCTACTGCAAACACTAAGCACAGGGGCCTCACTATCATAGTAAGGCTTAGTTAATGTTAACATTGTACAATTTGTACCCCTGCCTCCTGCCTAACCATTCTACCATGTAGTTAACATCACTGAACTTCTTTGCCACTTTGAAAGGTCCCTCCCAAGCTGCCTGCAACTCATTGTGTCTGACAGGAATGGGAACCATAACCTGCTATCCCACAGCATCCTCTCCGGCTCCAGCATTCCTGTCATACCAGATCTTTGTCTGCTGTTGGGCTTCTGCCAGGTTTTCCTGGGCCAAGTCCATGAGCTTCCTAAGCCTTGTCCTGAGGTTTGGATATATGCCACAACAGACTCCTTGTGGGCTTCACACTCAACCTCCCATTCATCACAAATCAAATCTAAAGGCCCCCTCACCCTATGCCCATACAATAACTCAAAGGGTGAAAAACCTGTGGATTCCTGGGGTACCTCTCTCTGTATACAAACAGCAGATGGGGCAAATATTTATCCCATTCTCTCTTAAACTGGACTGCAAATGCCCATAGCATGGTCATGTATAGTTTAACCTCTCCACAAGACAATTAGTCTGGGGATGGTAGGGGGTGGTTTTTAGGTGTTTCACCCCACAGTGCTTCCACAGACAAGCCAGCAGGTCTAACATGAAATTGGCACCTCTGTCAGTCAGTATTTCTCTTGGAAACATACCCTGCTGAAAATCTCTAACAAAACATTTGCCACCTTTTCTGCCTTGATGGAGGACAGAGCCACTGCCTCAGGGTATCTAGCAGCATATTTTACTAACATCAGGATATAATTCTTCCCGATGGAAAATGGGGTATTCAGAGGCACCATAATATCCATAGCTATTCTGTGAAATAGCCCCTCAATCACAGGCAAAGACATCAAAGGAGTTTTGCCTTGCCTACTTTTTGGCACTGCTCACTGGTCCTGCAGTACTCTGTTACATCCCTTGCAGTCCCAGACCAGTAAAGGTTCTGCATAATATGTCTCTTGGCATGCTTTATGCCCATATGACCTGCAAAAGGAATATCATGGGCTATGGCTAGAAGTACTAGAATGTAAGCTCTAGACAATACCAACTGCTCTATTACCTCATCCTCTATCCCTATCTCAGGGGTCCACTATCTATACAGTAACACCTTGTTCCAGTATACAGACTCCCCTTTTCCTTGAGAATCAGGTGCCTCCCTAGATACCTCCCTCATGCCTTGTAATGTAGGGTTTGAGAGCTGAGCCTGTCTCAGCTCTACTTTTGTGACTGCTTCCAGCTCCCCTTCCACAGGATGTCTGATATCTTCTGACAGTGGTGCCTCACTGTCAGCCTTTGTACTACAGCTCACCTCTGCCCTTGCAGTCACTCTGTCAAAGGGAACATCAGCACCTACCAGCAGCTGTGGATCGCCTTCAGCCTCACTGCTACAAGGTAGCTACCTCCTTGAAACAGCAACCTCACCAGCCCTGGCTTCATGTCTGGTATTTTTCTGGGTCTCCCCCAGGCTACCAGACCCACATGCCTGTCTCCAGGCCTGAATGCATGCACACAAGGTACTGCATTATCAAAATCATTCCCTATCAGGACATCTGCAGGTATATCCTCAAAAACACCTACTTGCTTGCCTCCTTTTCCATCATCCCAGTCAAGGTGAACTCTGGCCAAAAGTACTTGGAATGGGGTCCCTCCTAAAGTTCTGACTGGACTGGACTGCCCATGTAAGTACTGCTCCTCTTTAACCACTGCAGGCTTCACAATGGTTATGTCAGAGGCTGTGCCTCACTTAGCAGTGGCCTTTTTTTCCATCCACTAAGATATAATATAACCTCTTGTGATAGTTTGGTGCCCCTGTTGTCTCCAGAGAACTTACCACTGGCATACTGTTATTCACACTTGCTGGCACCACATTTGTTGCTCCTCACCATGTCTCCATGGACATCTGTATGATACATGGCCCTACTGGTTATATTTAAAGCATTTAACCCTTGTTCCCGGATGTGTTGTTGAACTGGTGGCTTTCCCTGTTACTGGTGGACCCTGTTGAGGTGGTTTAAGCTGCCCAATATGGGTTCTGTTATATACATGTGCAGCACTGGGTATCCCCTTCCTGTGCAGTGATGCCCTGCTTGCTAAGTAGAAATCTCCCTTTTTCCCCAGCTCATCTGCAGAGTTACACTCTCAGTCTGCCAACCAGATTCCTATGTTCTCAGGCAAAGTGCTAAGGGCTTGTTTCCTCACCAAAAGGTCTGCCATCCTTTCAAAAGTGGTGACCTGGCACCCACTCACCCACCAAGTACTAAACTCAGCAATATAATCATGCACACTTTCATCTGCTTTGCGTCTATGTTCACAAAACTTTTTTTTTTTCTGTAAGCTTGAGGTCTACCTTAAAGCATTCAAGTAAGCAAACTTTGACTTTAATATTACTTAAACAATCAATATCAGGCAATTTAAAAACAGCAATTTCAGCTTTATCATGGAGTATGGGGGTCAGGAACTGCACCAGAGCTCTTGGTTAACATTATGCTGTTTGCATACCCTTTCAAATATATGAATAAAACTATCAAAATTATCACCCTCTGTAAATTGTGGAAGAAATTTACTAAATGTTAGTGCTTCTGGGGTTTGGTTAGTCCCTTCCTTGTTATGTCCATGACCCTGGTGAGGAGTCAGCATCTCCAACTCATGTTGAAGCTGCTTCATATTTTCTTCAGCCTCCAAATGCCACAGTCTCTCTGCTGATTCTAATTCCATCTGTTTCTCCTGCTGCAGTCTTTCTGCTGATTCTAATTCCAAATGTTTGGCCTCCAGTTCAAGTCTCTTTAACTCCAGATGGGTTTTTAAGTCATCTGAGGAAAAGGTAAACTGTTCTGTTTCTGAGGGCTGCAAATCCCCATCACCAGACTGGTTATCCTCTGGTGCTAGTCTAGCTGTGACTAAGGCTGAAATCATTTTCTCTTTAGTCAGGTGGGAAATACCTCTCAACTGTCTCTGATTTTCAGGGACACCCCTGATTTTGAATCAGATTTTAGCTCTGTCCCTCTTAATCCTGCCTAACACTAGTAACTTTTGGAGGAAAGGTAGTGAACTTCACTTAATGAATAATGACATTGATTAAGAGTTACAAACTTCTTTTATTTCAGAAAATGCATATTAATTCATATGCTCTGATTCTGTCACTGTCTCAAGTTAATAGCACTAATATTTTAAAAGTGTCCCTGATTGTCCCTGATTTTTTCTGGATTTGTCCCTGATTCTGTTGAAATTTGTCCCTGATTGGTTGAGAGCTATTTATTACACAAGTTATTTGGCTTCACAAACCTTGGCCAACTGGATGTTTGTCAGCTTGTCATAATCCTGTTGACATCTTTGACTGCTTTCCCTGGCTATTCTAAACTATCAATAAATAAATAAATAAATGAAGGAATAAATAAAACTGTTGTGAAATAAAATTCTAAATGTTTACCTTGTGGGTGTTGAGAGTACACCCACCTTCAGTGACAGCTGCTTACAGGCTACAGAAGTTCAATTAATATCCACACCACTGCTCACCAATATGTGACATCCTCACTCTGGGCCAGTAATCAAGGAGCCTGAATCCTCACCACTGGCAACGGGGAGGGATGTTCACTTGTAACAAAAATGGATACACCCAGTATTTCCAGATGCAACTGTTTGCATCAAGCACGATTTCCCATACGAGCCCACAGGGAACACACTCAGTCCAGAGTCCAGATTTCTCAGTCTCCCTCCAGGTCCCCATTAAGACTCTCCACTGGTATAGCTATAGTGTTGAAACCTCAGCTGAATGTCCTAGTCAAGTTCTCTAGCACCGTCTATGTGAAACCAGTGCTTTATGTTCTTGGTACAAACAGCTGACACACACTCTTTGAGATTTGATTTTCACACACACACACACACACACACACACACACACACACACACACACACAGCTGGGAAAGGCTGTCACATATTTATTAGCTATGCCCCCTTCTGCCCATACTATATAAGGCAGTTACACTGCCACAAGACACTACAAAGCCAGCTACTCTAAGGCTCTTACATGGGTACCCAATTATACTGAGTGAAATTTATATTAATACAAATGGTAATGTTGACAAAACAGACAGGCTTTCAGGAGTGGCCACAGAGTCACCTAATATATATGAGTAATCTCAAAGGTTAAAATGTTCTCTAAAGAACCAGCCATAATAAAACATTTAAATATATTTAATAATAAATAATAAAGGAACATGAAAATACTAAATAATCTATTTACAATAAACACCAGAGTTTCAGTAACAGGAAATATGAAAAATAACACAGTTGAATAGGTTCACACAGCTACAGAAAAACAATACTTAACTAATCTCACTATATTTTCCTGACTGATCTAAATAATGATTATTCCTTGGTTACTTACTAGCACAAGGCAAGATGAAGTGGGTGAGAGATACTTCCTCATCAGGTTTCAAAATAAGACTGCTTTGAGACTTCAGTCTCAGCTAGTATTAAAACATTATTTTAGTAATGGATTACAGAATGAAATCAAATACATCTGGTCATCTGACTTCTGGTTCCCCTGCAACTCCCCCCATTGCTAGTAACGTCCAGGATTTAGCACATATGTGTCAATAATACATACAGTAGAGTTTTGCTCAGATCTGTTGCAGCTTCTGGAAGTCATAAAACAATTTCAAACCTCCACCCTTCCAGATTAGCAATTAGTTCACCTCAAAGACAATGCAGAAAGTTTCCTAGTAAAGACATTTTGTCCCTGGCTGCATTGAGAACTGTAGGATGATATCTTTCCGGCCTAGGCCTAGTAATTTAATTTCAGAACATTTTTCAAAGTCAGGTGGAATGAGATTAACCCCTTCTCTTCCAGCATCCTCTGTTAAAACATATACAGGCACACCCCTTAGAGATGACTTAGTAGTCAGGGACTTAGAAACACATATAGATAGTAATCTAGCCTTTGACCATCACATGTCTACAGTAGTGAGGAAATCATTCTATGTTGCACAACATAAACAAAGGTATGGCATCTAGGTCTAAGGAAGTCATTGTTCTACTGTATTCGGCATTCATTAGACCTATCATTGAGTACAATGCTCTCTTTGGTATGTACATAACCAGGCATATCCAACAATTGGAATGTCCACAGAGGTTACTCACTAAAAGAATACAGGGTGTAAGTAAAATGTCCTATGCAGACTGCCTCAAGACCCTATCCCTGTATTCTGTCTCCTTCAGGCTTTTGGGGGAGTTCTATGCCTGGCATACAGGGAACTGTCAGATGCCACAAGCACCAGAATTACCCATTCTAAAGACTTAAACCTTGCCTGTGATATAAATAGGAACTGCTGGAGAGACAGTTATGTATCCCAGTGACTACCCTGTCTATGGAACATGTGAAGCAGAGCTCCTCCCTAGCCCAATTCAAGTGCACCTTGGACAATTGGATGGGAAACAGGAAATTCATCCCTGGTTTGGCACCTATGTCTCTAATGGACACAGGCTACCTGTAAATGGTTCATCTCCTAGGCCCCTGCTTATAAATGTTTCATCTCCCAAATCCCAGCTTATATTTATCAAGGGTATCAGAACTTGTCAAAGCTTTGGGATGCATGGCTAGGCTTAAAAAGACCCTTTTGGTTGTTAGCCTAGTAAATGCCTATGAACCTATGAACCTATTTAAACAGTTACAATAATACATTCACATTTCTTTTTCAGTCCAGCAGGGCATACTGTTGGTACATTTTATAACACAAGCAGCTTTACAAATACATTTTTCAACACAAATAATAACATTTAAAAAAATAATAAATATTACCTGTGGCAGGCACCATTTTTAAAACTACAACCACCCTTTGTCACTATCATATGTTCATTTACCAGTTTACTCTGTTACCTGATTGTTTCCAGCCCCTCATAAGAGCTACTAACAGGGTCTCTACCCGCTCCGCTCCCCACCCTGTCCCCTATCCCCTCCTGCTCCCAGTAGTCCTACCTTTATTACAGTCACAAACCCCACCCATCTTTCCAATAGCCAACCACAGTACTAACCCAAAACTATCTCCTCCATCTTCCCACTACTATCACACCTCCTCAACTAACATGTACAAGCATACCTTTCCTATGCTCACTGCATGCAGTCTCCTTGCATATCTTACATCCTACCAAAGTTCCATCATTCCCCCACTCAACCACTACCACTGTACTACTACTCACACCACCGCTCATGTCTCACCCTCACTCAGCACCCCTCCCACCAACTCAAGAACTATCTCTGTGCATCCCTCAAATATTCTAGCAACTATATTACTCAAACATAAAGCATCCCTACAACTTAACATAGTAACCCTCCCACCATACCTATTACCTACAGAGCACAATCATAAAGTTTTCCTAATAATCAAGCACATTCAAAAACTGAGAAAACTAACGACCTCATGCATATCAAAACTAACCCTAAGTGGAGACATCCACCCCGACCCTGGCCCTACCATCTCCAACCCCAATCCTCATAATCAGACTAGAAACCACAACTTCTCCCATATCACAGCCAATAGAAAGCCAAGTGACTTCCTTCTACTAAGCCTAAATATTAGAAGTATATCCAACAAAGTCCATGAACTCCATGCCAACATAGACTTGTACTCCCCAGATATAGTCATCCTGACAGAAACCTGGCTAAAACCTCACATTACCAGTGAGCAACTACTCCCTACAGGTTATAGCATACTAAGAGTAGACCGACTAAACAAGAAAGGAGGCAGTGTAGCTATAATATTTAAACAGCATCTAAACATCCAGATCTTAAAATCATCAGCTCCACAAATAGGCAGTGAAGAAATAATATATACCAACCTCAAAATAAACCAAAACAAAACCATCAACATAATTGGATGCTACTTCCCACCTGGCCAGAACATCCCTCCACTAGAAAACCTCCTCAGCTGGTCTACCCACCATCTCCCCCAAGAAACTATAATTTTAGGTGATTTCAATATGATGTACATTTGCTATGTAGATAATATTTTTACTTGTACAGTTTGCATAACCATAATAAGAGAAATTCTTCCCTGTAGTAGGATGCACAAAGGTACTACTGGTGTTGATTAAGGGACATGCCTTACAAAATCCACATCTAAAGGTCCCTGTTCTTCTATGCTGCTAGTTATTCATGCTCATTCCATCGGCTTCATTATTATAACATAACAGTCTTTTGAGATTCTTTTTATTTTTAAACAAAAAGCAGGGATTGTCTCAACTATTTCTCTGATTTTACTGTCTGAAGTTAAAATCGACCAATATTACCTGATAATTTGACAGATAGGAGAGTTGTCAGTGCTATATGTAAGTAAACACCTCAAATTGTTTTTCGCACTGTCTAAGGACTTCTGTGTGTCTGTGCTAACTTGAGCTGAATAATAAGCCTGTCCTTTCTGAGATCGTACAGTCATTGCTTCTCCAGGATTGATTTCTATGTCTCTCCTGTTATAGCCTCTCTTCACAAAATTATTAATACGCTTTTTTTGTTCATCCAGAAAATCCTCATCTTTGGTACATAGCTTAGATATTCTAGTAAGTTGGTTGTTAACTATATTTCGAAAAATATGTCTGGGGTGCATACTAGATTTATGTAGCATATGATTACGCCACATAGGCTTTCCTGAATAATGTTGTTTCAATCCCTTTTCTTCATCCAAAAGTAGTTTTACATCTAGAAATTCAATTTCCTTGTCTGATGTTTTTACATCAAATTTCAGAAACGTTGTGGTGATTGTTAAATAGACTTCAATTTTTTTCAGGGTGGACTCATCACCTTCCCATATCAAAAACACACCATCCACAAATCTATTGTAGAAAAAAAATGTGTCCATTCCATCTGTTGTTTACATCAGTACTCCATTGTCTTTCCCACTGTGTGAGTACAAGATTTGCATAACTACTGGCACAGGGAGCGACCATGGCTACTCCTAATTTTTGCCAATAGTAGATGAATTGTCAGTTCACCAGTGTCCTGCCTTTTGACGACAGTTAGAGGTATGAGTTAGTGCCCAGCATCAGCAGCTACCAGATTTACTTACAAAGCTTTTTAATGTACATTGGGATTTACATAACTACAAGAGCAGAAGGTTTCCAAATCAAATTTTTTTTATCCATTGATCAGATTAATATGATACCCACATATTGACAACAGTGGCTTGTTATATCAATGATTTTATGACAGACATTAGTTTCATATTAAGATTAATAGTGTGCACAGTTCTTTTATATATGTTACAGTTACTGATGTATGCTACTTTAATGAATTTCTGTCAGGATGCAGCTAATGTGACATCAGTGTGTAGATGCTAGAAGTGTGGTAGGGCAATGCAGCTAATGTGACATCAGTGTGTAGATGCTAGAAGTGTGGTAGGGCAATGCAGCTAATGTGACATCAGTGTGTAGATGCTAGAAGTGTGGTAGGGCAATGCAGCTAATGTGACATCAGTGTGTAGATGCTAGAAGTGTGGTAGGGCAATGCAGCTAATGTGACATCAGTGTGTAGATGCTAGAAGTGTGGTAGGGCAATGCAGCTAATGTGACATCAGTGTGTAGATGCTAGAAGTGTGGTAGGGCAATGCAGCTAATGTGACATCAGTGTGTAGATGCTAGAAGTGTTGTAGGGCAGGAAGTGCAATATTGCCTTCTACTTCCCTTAACATTTGTTGTTAATGTTGTAAAGGGGTTTTAACTGGTGTTTCTGTGTAAATGTATATTTTCAGAGTTAATGTTAAATTGGGTAACATTTTCACAATTATTTGAAAGTTGGTATCCCACAGTCCCATTGGAGTGGACAGAGTTACTTTATTATACATGATGCGAATTTTATGTTGATTAGTGTCTAGATTTTTGGCCAGTTGTACCTGCTTTTGATGGGCCTTTGTCCAGAGTTTTGATGTTTCCAGGTTGAGAGGTATGAGACACAATAGAATTAGTCTGAAGCATAATTTACATAATTTTTTAGCACTGCAAGGAGGTGAAAGATAATGATGACCAGACTCTACCCTGCCCTGGTACTTTGGGACTCTCACTCACTAAAACACCCCCCTAACACTGGGACAATTCTAGCCAGCTAGAGATCATATCCTTACCTTGCCATATAATAAATGGCATTGGTTCTCCATACCGCTGTCAATTGGAATTGAACTCACCACTCAAAACCCGATGACCCAACCCACTGCACCAAGCAGGACTCTTTGGGTAGATCTATGATCAGCCAACTTTTGTCTTGACAATTTTTTGTTATATTTTATTTAAAATTCTTTTTGGGTTTCAAATTTTAGTTGCTGAAAATAGAGAAAATATGATATATTTTATAGGTCTTGTGTTGCTGGCTGTGTATCGTTTGGTTTAATTATTATTTTTGACTCTCTAGCTATAAAGACTAGTCATCCTCTTCTTTCAGCTGCTCCTGTTAGGAGTCACCATGGCAGATCATCTGCAGAACAAGTGGGAGTAGAGTTTTATGGTGTCAAGTTGCCAGCCCAGCACCCAACCTTCCTCAGAAGTCACATGCATGCACACACTCGCACCTAGAGAGAATTTAGAATGTTCAGTCCACCTAGAACATGTCTCAGGAATGTGGGAGGGAACAAGAGCACCCAGAGGGGACCCCCACAAACAGAAGGAGGACATGCAAACTCCATACAGAAGGCACCCCAGCCAAGAATCGAACTGGAAAACCTCTTACTGTGAGGTGAGAACAGTAACCACTGTAGTGCTGTGCTTCCCGGCTATAAAGACTAGTCTGCTGGAGTTTTTCAACTGTTAAATGTTATTCATCATCATTGTAACATTGTGTATACAACTTTAATAATACACTTATATGCATGTGCTTACCTGTATGAGTAAATGTCAATGTTATAATTGATAAACAATACTTATGTAAAAGTAATGTGTTACTATAGTTAGTAACTGGTAAAAGTAATATATTACTTTTTTAGAAAAGTAATAGTAATGTATTACTTTTACTAAAAAGAAACTAGTAATAGTAACTTATTTATAAGTAACTAGCACAATATTGACCACAACATAAAAGATACGAAAGACAGGGCAAACATATGAGGCAAAAAGAGACATATCCTATGACATCAAAGACAGTTGAGATGTATACTGTCCACTATTTGCCTCTGGTCTACACATTTAATATCAATGGAGAAAGGGAGCCAAGTGAGCCCTAGCCTTAACCATCACCATAATTGTTAGTTGCTCCCTTCCCCCAGCAACATAAAATGATGCTTCTGGATTAGCAGTCCTACCTACAAGTAAGTTAAATGGAGATCTACATGAAAGTATTATATTAGACAGCTATACACAGTACTAGAGAAATGATCTTAGAGCAATTAGTTACATCCTTCAAGGCACTCAGATGCATTCTCTGAACAACCTCCTCATTCATATAGCAAAAGAAAGCTCCATGCTTTTCAGCACACTGTTTATCAGGGTTGCCAAGGCACCTGTTCATTCATCTTCAGACTATGTGGCACCTCAGTTTTAGTTGCCATAAATGGCCTTCACTTTTGCAATTCATCATTCATAGAAAGCAAACCACATATTCATGTAGGTGATCTGTCAAGCAATTACCTGCAGTTTAGCCATGTTAAACTAAAAGTAATGTCTAAAGCAAGTACTTACAAGGCACATTTATTATCTGTGTGTCTCACAGTGGGATGGTGGAAGATGGCTTTCCTCTAGTTGTTTTACTTCAATGTATAATACGCTTGAGTTTTAGATTATATCACCCATGTGGCATTAAGTGTCAGTGTAGGATCACAGCTGCAAATGCTGAACAGGATCTTTAGAAGCATGTAACTCCTTCTCCTCAGCACGCAAACACACACACACACACACACACACACACACACACACACACACACACACACACACACACACACACACACACACAAATACAGTGAACTGCAAATTAAAAAAAGCTGAAAACTGAGTAGCAATGAGGTTATGGTAATGAGCACAGTGCTGTCAGCATGGGACTGGATAAGAGAGCAACATCAACCATTTAGTACTTTCTAGAAGTAGTTGCTTAAGGCCAGGTCCATTTGCAAAGGAAGCCATGAACAGGAAAACTTCACAGAGGCTAAACAAGCATGTACAGCACATTATTGAAGTTACATGATAGCTGTTAAGAACTGCCTTATTTCCATATATCACATTTAGGTTCATATTTATTTATTTAATAAAAAGTCTGACAAAATGAAAGCAGTTAACTGTGATTTATTTGACATTAAATTTGTTCCTGAGTCTTGGCTACCTGGTTGGTTCTTCCTTTTCATTTATTTATTTAAGGTAAGCAGATTTGACCCAGTGGCCCCTTCTAGCTTTGACATGCTATAATAAAAATACAGCAGTTTAACAGTAGAGAATATCATACATTTAAGGGAAAATAAACACATATAACTATCATTGTGTGGCACAGCAATATTATGTACATCCAGACGCTCAGGTGAAAAAAACCTGAGTGGGTCAGAGATCAGGACTTTTGTCATTTTAGCAGGACACTTTCTGGAAACAATCTAGTAAAGGATCAATGTTCTTTTCCATTAGGATTAAGTGTTCTGTATTTCACACTACTGACAAGCAAAGTATTCTAGCAACAAAACACACATGCATCCTCAATGCACACACACACACACACACACACACACACACACACACACACACACACACACACACACACACACACACACACACACACTCAGACACATAAATACACATATTCACACACACACACACACACACACACACACACACACACACACACACACACACACACACACACACACACACACACACACACACACACTCTTACATACACACAAATACACATACTCATGCACATTCACACCTACACCCCTCCAGGCACACAAACATGCCCCCCATCCCCACACACACACACACACACACACACACACACACACACACACACACTCATACCCACCCACTCACACCGACATCCACACACACTCATACTCACACACACAAAACATATACACAGACATTTACATATGTACACACAAACATAAATGCATGCAGAAGGTCAGAGAGGTAAGAAGCAATTGTTAAAAAAAGTATCTAAGGAACAGGAGCAGTTTTAGACTAGATAAGGCCCACAAAAGAGGCTAGGGATCATGCCATGTACAAAAGCCCTATCAAAATCCCTTTATACAGACAGGGGACTCACATACACACACAAACACACACACACACACGCACACTTACTTGCACATGCAAGCACACACACAGGCAGGCACACTCACAAACACACTTCCAATCACAATCTCATACTATACACCAAATCTACAGACAAACTGGAGGAATGTCAGTCCTCCTAGGATATGTTTTTGAGATGTTGGAGGAAAACACAGCAGCCGGATAAAGCATCCACAGAGACAGGGAGCGTGTGCAAATTCCATACAGAAGGAACCACAGCTAAGAACTCAACCTGAGAACCAAGTGCTGTGAGGTGGCAAAGCTACTTGCTGTGCCACTGTATCAGTGATCAGTTACTTTCACACACACCTTGCACAGATCGTCAGAGATAACCACTTATTGTGTACAGTGCTGAAATTTGAGAACGATGAAAGGTAGAAGGAATTATGGTTAACTTGCTGTATTTAGCACCACATGAAGTTTTATTGACGTATGCATCTATGGTGTTTTAAGTAATTGGCTAGGTCAGCTATAGTTGCTGATCATTCAGACACTCACACTTGATACTGCATTGCTCTATACCTGCCTGCAGTGTAGTTGGTTTATTGTGCTGCAGCATCTATGCCTACTTTTTATTTGATTCCTATAACAGTGTGTTGCACTGAGCTATACTACTAGTGACCTGTACTAGTGAACTGTATAAGCGACCTGCACTAGTTAAGTACAGTAATGACCTGTACAAGTGATATGTACTAGTGTAGCCTGTACAAGTGATATGTACTAGTGAACTGTATTAGTGACCTGTAGTAGTGATCTATACTAGTAAACTATATTAGTGATCTGTACTAGTGAACTATATTACTAGCCTTTAGTAGTGACCTGTACTAGTGAACCGAATTGTAAAGAGTTCTACTGCATTAAGCTAATATTGAACAGTACACCATTGTAGTATGTTATGCTATATAAACACAAGTTGCCATATTTGACACTGTCCTGTAATGGTTCTCACCATCATCTTACATATCAGAGAGCTACTATGTTGTGCTGTATTATACTGTATTGCCCTTTAGTTTTGTTTTTCATTAATTTCACTGCTTCATTTTCTACTTGTATAACATATGACTGCCCCCTCCATCATATTTAGAAAGAAACCTCAAAATCCCATAACATTGCACAGTGCATGCTACCAGACACCTCTACATTAACCACAGGCCCAGAGTCTTGTCTCTGTCTCAGTGTATTAATTGCCACATGCTCACTGACAGCCACTTGCAGTTACCACAAATGTGGTCATGTGGTAGAGTGCAAATACATAATACTACCGGAAGCAAATGTCTGACACAAACTGGGTATCAATACCCATTCTGCCACCACATTTACAAGACAAGGGTGAAACTTTCCTATCCTTAAGTACAATGAAGTCACTTGTAAAACCAAAAAGACCTCCAAGGCATGGCACTGTAGTGTATATTTTCCAGACAAACCTCAACAGCACACTCACACCTATTCCAAATCACAAATATTTTCGTCCACCACCACTACCTGAGACAAGTGTCACCAGAATTGTTTGACAAAGTCATTCAGTATACGAGACCAGTGTGCTCAGCATGGCAACTTAGTTGTTATAAGTAGCATCCAGAAAAGGAAGGCAGTGATGTATGGAATTAAGAGAGACATTAGGATAAGGATGGAACAACGTGATTTGGAAATAGTTAATCATATAAGGGACCCAGATACAACAATTAGTATGGAGTCACATTCAAACTATCTATACAGGATGTAAAACACAAGGCAATGAGAAAAAATAGGTTATTATTTAAAACCACTGATGCAAAAATCAAAACTTGAACAATGCTATAATAAAGTTGCTAGAAAATACTCCTTTCAGAACCCACCACTATATTGCACTAAAACGCCTAAATTGGTTAGAAATGCCCCATCAACTGACATATACACACCTTTTTACCACCTATAAAATTATCCAGCATCCATCTGCTTGTCCAACAGTCAAACACTCTATGACTTTATACACAAATATGTTCCCAGTTGGTCATTACACTCCAATTACCAAGAAAATCCTATCTGTCCACAAACTTATCAAATCTTCTGGGCATTGTCTGTACTTGTACCATGTTGCTAAGGCCTGGAATTCCTTACTTGTATTCATCAGGACAATGACCTCCCTCCTTTCCATCCCTCAAAACCATTCTGAAAGACTTCTTAGCTAAAAGCTGGCTCTGTTCTTGCTCAACCCCAGGAAAAACTATCCCCTGGATTCAATGAACTCTGTGAAAGAATAGCACTATTCTTGCACGGAGTAGTTCATGTCCATATAGCACAGCAGCATGCCTTGCATATTCATAAAGGCATGCTGCTGTTCTACCTATATGACGCAAACTGTGAATGAGTGCAGGGTGCGTGTCCAAGTAGTGCATGGACACTGAAAATGCCCCCTGCACTCAGAAAGTGTCTTATGGTGCTTTCTAAATTGATCTGGCATAATATTAGAGATTTACTCTAATATTATGACAGTATTTCAGTGTCCGCAGACACTGAAATGAAATAATGATCATTTCAGTATCCGTGGACACTGAAATAAACATCCGCATCAAGAAAGCAGTGCATGGAGTGTGTGACGGTTCGGTGACACACCCCCTGCATTGCCAAAGTGCCATGTGATGCCTCCACACCCTGCTAAAGCAGGAAATGTGTGCAAATGCACAAATAAATGGGGATAAATCTCTCAGAAGGAACACAACACACATACTGCCCACTAAACTTAGAAAGTTGAAAGAAAACAGGTCATGCATTAGCATGAATTAACAAAAGGTAGAAGTCTAAAAGCAAATGTATGCCAATATTCCCTGACAGCAGTGCATGTGGACAAAGGCACAAATAATTGGGGGAAAAACAATAAAATAGGGACACAACTGAAAAATTGCCCTCACACACTTGAAAGTTGATAGAAACAGGATATGTATTAGCAGGAGTCTCTGAAGGATAGAAGCCTGAAAGGCAAATGAATGCCATTATTTCATGATTGCAGTCCTCAATGAATTGTCAGAACACCACAAGACTCACTTATATAATATAATAATAATAATATAATAATATATACTTTTTTCTTTACTAGGCTAAGGAATGTTTAAGAGTAGCTAAGCGGGTGTGCATGTTATGGCCCTCTGCTTAGCATAGCTTAAACATCCCATAGGAGATAAATGCAAATATACAGGTGAAATTTTCAAGCTGAGATAGTATAGTTGTTAGAGTCCTGGCTTTACATGCTGGCGTTTATGGTTTGAGTACCAAGACAGGTAGCTTGTTTTTTTATGGCAAAGTAGTGTTAAAATTATTTTTGTAAACTTAAATTATGTAGCAACTGTTTTTTGTCAACCAGGGTAGTGTAGCAGGTCCAAAAGTGAGGTGCCAGTCTAGAAAAGATGCGAAACCCCCATATAAATACAAGTGCCCCATATAGTATAGTCACACAAGAATATAATTTAATGAAATCACATAGGAGGATGTCATGGAAGGTAAATATAAAATTATAATATGTTAGTAAAGACGAATCAATCCCACAATCCTGATATTTTATAAAATGAAAGATGAGCAATGCTAAGTAGTGCTCAGCTATGTTAACCTGGTGTAAGTAATGATGAATCAATCCCACAACATTTTACTTTATAAAATGACATGTGAGCAATGCTAAGTAGTGCTCTGCTATGCTAACCTGGTGTAAGTAATGATGAATCAATCCCACAATCATTTACTTTATAAAATCAAATGTGAGCAATGCTAAGTAGTGCTCAGCTATGGTAACCTGGTGTAAGTAATGAATCAATCCCACAATCCTTTACTTTATAAAATGAAATGTGAGCAATGCTAAGTAGTACTCAGCTATGCTAACCTGGTATAAGTAATGAGGAATCAATCCCACAATCCTTTACTTTATAAAATGAAATGTGAGCAATGCTAAGTAGTGCTCAGCTACACTAATCTGGTGTAAGTAATGATGAATCAATCCCACAATCCTTTACTTTATAAAATGAAATGTGAGCAATGCTAAGTAGTGTTCAACCTTGCTAACCTGGTGTAAGTAATGAGGAATCAATCCCACAATCCTTTACTTTATAAAATGAAATGTGAGCAATGCTAAGTAGTGCTCAGCTATGCTAACCTGGTGTAAGTAATGAGGAATCAATCCCACAATCCTTTACTTTATAAAATGAAATGTGAGCAATGCTAAGTAGTGCTCAGCTATGCTAACCTGGTGTAAGTAATGAGGAATCAATCCCATAATCCTTTACTTTATAAAATGAAATGTGAGCAATGCTAAGTAGTGCTCAGCTATACTAACCTGGAGTAAGTAATGAGGAATCAATCTCACAATCCTTTACTTTATAAAATGAAATGTGAGCAATGCTAAGTAGTGCTCAGCTATGGTGAGCTGGTGAAAGCAATGAGGAATCAGTCCCACAACCCTTTACTTTATAAAATGAAATGTGAGCAATGCTATGTAGTGCTCAGCTATGCTAAGCTGGTGTAAGTACTGAGGAATCAATCCCACAATCCTTTACTGTATAAAATGAAATGTGAGCAATGCTAAATAGTGACTAGGTATACTAACCTGGTGTAAGTAATGAGGAATCAATCCCACAATCCTTTACTTTATAAAATGAAATGTGAACAATGCTAAGCAGTACTCAGCTATGCTGAGCTGTTGGAAGTAATGAGGAATCAATCCCACAACCCTTTACTTTATAAAATGAAATGTGAGCAATGCTAAGTAGTGATCAGCTATGCTAACCTGGTGTAAGTAATGAGGAATCAACCCCATAATCCTTTACTTTATAAAATGAAATGTGAGCAATGCAAAGTAGTGTTCAGCTATGCTAACCTGGTGTAAGCATTGCTTAAATGTAAATGCTAAGCAATAAGTAGCCAAGCTAAGCAGATGTGTGCATTGGTAAGCAGTGCTCAACATCTCTCTGTTTAAGCACTACCAACCTTAGCTAAGTGGGTTTGCACCTTCTCTTAGCTTAGCTCAGCATATTCAAAATGGTCCAATGACAGCAAAGGGTGGGAATTTGGCTCTACTTAAACCTCACAGGTGGGAATACAGCCATAACCAGTTGTAGCTCATCCTTATTTATTTATTATTATTTTATTTTATTTTACATTTGTTTACTGGGAAAGTCCAACTGGACACAGGTCCATTTTCAGCGGAGGACCAGGGAGAAAAGCTCCACAATACAATACAGTTCATGAGAGAAGAAGAAAAAATAGAGCATACTTATAGCAAACATACGCAATATGTTAGAGATTAACAATTCTTATAGTAGACAATCATTGTGGTACATAGTAACTCAAAACAGCATTTGTATTATTTTTATAGATATAATGTTTGTCAAATAAATATCAACGGGTTCACAAGCTTTCAGGGGAACTGTTTATACTTAGCTATACACAGAAACATTCTCTTAGTTTGGGTTAGCCTGGTCAGTGGCATGAACATAACCAGTCATGTAAATAGTGGGTTTCCAGAAGTTTTTTTTAAATTAATAAAAGATGTGGTAGAAGTTATTTGGCTTGGTAGTGTGTTCCAGGTTTTAGCAATGATGCTGGCAAAGAGGGATTTACCGGCATCATTTTTATGTTGGATGACAATCCTTGCAGGCACTATGGCTGGTGTAGAAGAGGGTTCGTGCTTTTGGGCACAACACTGGGCATTCAGGAGTCCAGGGTCATGGTTGGTGTCCTAGTGAAAGACTATAACAAGAGACTGTTGCAGGGCCAGTACCAGGGCTCCCAATATAAAGCAGAGGCTTGGCACCATCTCACACATGATCTCGCCAGTGCTACTGGTATCCCTTGAACTGGTGAGCAGGTCTGGCACTATTTTGCTGACCTCAAGCATAGGAAGAGGGAGGTTTTGGACCAGTGGACCAAAGACACATGGGTACAGATGTCCCAGAAGTATGTAAGTATCAGTATCAATTAGTGTTCACCAAAGTCCAGCCTGTGTATTGTGGTTGATAGGTATGCATAAATGTTTCTTTATCTCCTGTACAGCTGCAGATGAGAGGGCTACGAACATAGATGCCCATGCTAACAAGTTGCTAAGGCTGCACCGGAAGGCTGGTCAGTACAAATCTAGCTTGCAATATTTAGGGCAAATAAAAGGAAAAGAATGTCAACTGCCATAGGTTAAAATGTGTACTGTGTGTAATGACTAAACAAGACGTTAGAGTAATACTGATGTACAGGATATCTATCAATAAAAGTGCCAGTACCCTTCAATAAAACTAAAAACCCCAGACTGTTGCATTTACTTTAGTATGTGGTGGTATGAATCTAAATGTGTACAGGTTCTGCACAGCAACTATGGCTCTGACAGCATTAATTAATTGAGGCTCATCTGACAAAGATTGTGGAGCTGTAAAACAGGAGATCAACTATATGAAATGTTACATGCACTAAGATCTGATCCCTGAATAGTAATCTGTAAAATAGTATACTGTATTCCCCACAGCAGTGCTTAGCGTTAACCATTGCTTTCAAGATTGTAATATGTCAAAGTATTAATACACAGTACAAGAACTATCTGCCATGCATGAATGTCAGAATTACAAGGTCAGATTGTCCAACCAAGAAAACAGTCAAGCAATGAACAGCAGTTCCTCAATAGCTCATTGTGTTGAAACACAACCTTGTTGTACCTTTTTGCATAACCAGGCATGGTTCTAATCCCAGGAGTGACAGTAAGCTGTATGCATAATTTCACCCAAAAATATGTGAATATGTGTAGAAATAGTCAGATAGTGTTAACAAAAATTTCCTCCACAGGTATGCCAGGTAAGGAAATGTTTCTATTAGCTGTAAGGAGGCTGTACTAATACAGCATACAACACTTCCGCTGTCCAACCCCAAGGCTACAAATGACAGCAAGATAAGTACATACAACAAGCGGTTTCTCCCGATAAATGTCCCTCAAGTGTCATGCTGTCACGGCTAGTGGTCACTGCTGCCAATACCCAGGGTGACTGAAATCGAGGTGAAGTATGGCAGTAGTGCACACACACACACACACACACACACACACACACACACACACACACACACACACACACACACACACACACACACACACACACACACACACACACACACACCATGAGTGCAGGGCACCCCTGCCAGTGTCACATATGTAACCTTGAATATGTGAATATGTGCAGAAACAGTCAAGTAGTGTTAACAGAAATTTCCTCCATAGGTCTGCCAAGTAAGGAAATGTTTCTATTAGCTGTAAGAAGGCTGTACTAATATACTGTGTACGGCACTTCTACTGTCTGCTCCCAAGGCTGCAAATGACAGCAAAATAAGTACATACACCAAGTGGTTTCTTCCAATAAATGTCCTTCAAGTGCCACGCTGTCATGGCTAGTGGTCACCGCTGCCACTACCCAGAGTGACAGATAGAAATCCAGGTGGAATATGGCAGTAGCACACACACACACACAACATGAGTGCAGGGCACCCCTGTCAGTGTCGCATATGTAACCTTGAATATGCAAATATATGTAGAAACAGTCAGATAGTGGTAACAGATATTCCCTCCACAGGTCTGCCAGGTAAGGAAATGTATGTATTAGCTTTAAGAAGGCTTTAGTAATACACGGTGTACAAACATTCCACTGCCCAATCCCAGGCCATAGGTAGATGCAAAATGAGGTCATACCTGGAGAGTAATGAGTAGAGTAATGATCAGTACAAGTGAGGTCATACCTGGAGAGTAATGAGCAGAGTAAGGATCAGTGCAAGTGAGGTCATACCTGGAGAATAATGAGTAGAGTAATGATCAGTGCAAGTGAGGTCATACCTGGAGAGTAATGAGTAGAGTATTGATCAGTACAAGTGAGGTCATACCTGGAGAGTAATGAGCACAGTAATGATCAGTACAAGTGTGGTCATACCTGTAGAGTAATGAGTAGAGTAATGATCAGTACAAGTGTGGTCATACCTGGAGAGTAATGAGTAGAGTAATGATCAGTACAAGTGAGGTCATACCTGGAGAGTAATGAGTAGAGTAATGATCAGCACAAGTGAGGTCATACCTGGAGAGTAATGAGTAGAGTAATGATCAGTGCATGGTGCATCTTAAGGGTCAGCCTGCCATTCCTGTCCAGGCCCCAGCACAGCCACCTTTGGGGCCATGTAGGTGCAGTGGTGGGTAGGGACCTCAGTCCCACTGTATCCATTTGGGGGCTCATGCGTGTCTGACTCCCAACCACCCTCTCCATCCAAGGTGTTTACCCCCAACATGTGTTGTATACTGCCCCTGTCTGCTGTCTTGTCTGTCTTGTCTGTCTTCCTACACAACTTACCTCCCCAAATATACCTACTATCCTTCCCCAACATCCTACTCTCACCTTAGAAAAAGGGCATCTGTTCCCAAAAAAAATTAGCCCCATACATAGCTGTCCATTTCCCACATGTGTCCACTGGACATTTTGCACACATGTCCACTGGATACATGTAATCTGGTCCAATTGGCTTGACAAAACATTACTGTTGTCCTCAGCCCTGTCTCTCAAGTTTGAGTGTCCAAATTCACCTCCAAATTCTGTAGAAATTCACAGCTGTTGCTGTAGAAGAAATGGACAGCTATCGACCTTTCCTACACCCATCCTGCACATCCTTAGCTAGCTTTAATACTGTATTTCTATCTGTGTGTCCCTTTTTTCAACACTTTCCTATCACCCCTTTTTCTTTTCTTTTCAAGAAATTAGCATTGAGGTAAGTGGGTTTGTGAGATACTAAGTGAAGCCAACACAGATTAAGCATCTGTATGTTTAACTGTGTGTTGGCATTGCTTACTGTCAAGCAAACCCGCTTACAACTGCTTAAAATTGCTTTAATCATTCTGTTTCCATCAGTCACTGTTCTGCCTAGCAGCATATTAACCAACACTGCCAAGTCTCGAACCCAGGGCTCTGTACACCATAATCAGAGCAATGTACCACTACACCATTTAAGTTATAAGGCTTGCTGATGCCTTTTCAAACATATCATGCAGTGGAGTCATTCAACAGTAGGGAAAATATTCCTTAGAATCAGTCAGGTTTTGTATTCATATATACAGACATGTATATATGTATGGAGCTGCATATATATGGACAATATATACATAATATAAATAGAGATATACACATAAGATATATACACACATACACACACACACACACACACACACACACACACACACACACACACACACACACACACACACACGTCCATTTTCAGTGTCCCATTTTAAGTGGAGACCTGAGAAGAAAAGCTCCAGTAGTACATTAATTAAAAAGAAGCTAAGTAACAATTTTACATTGATATAGTTCAATAGGTCAACAATAAACATTTTGTTTGCATAAAATTATGCAAATGTATAGTAGACACATTGGAGAGAGAGGTGTAATGAGGTACTAAATATGGTCCTTTTGAGGGTACATAAAGGGAAGGAAGACTAGTTGGGGTCATGGCAAGGGCAGGTTCTGGAATTGAGAAAATAAGCTTTTAGTTCATTTTTAAAGTGTGAGGTGTGGGAGATTGAACGTAAGTCAAGGGGAAGTTTGTTCCAAGCATGGGCAAGGGAGTGTTTGTAGAGTAGTTTGCCTACTGATTTTTTTGGGTGGTAGATATCAAGTAATTGTTAGTTAGAAGTACGGAGGGTCCGGGATGGGATGTAGATGGAGACTAAGGAAGATGGAGATGGACAGAAGGAGGGTTTATAAAGAATAGAGTGTAGCATATGAAATTGATAAGATAGCAGAAATTGGGGAAGTTCAAGCCATTGAAGAGAGTTTAAAGAAATGCAGTGGTATGAGTTGTATGGGGAGTTAGTAATGAATCTGGCTATTTTATGGTTAGTCTGTTGGAGTTTGTTTAGAGTGGAGGCCTGGATATTGGTAAGAACTGGGGCAGCGTATAAGAGGGAGGGGAGGAGTAGTGCCTGGCCCAGGGTAAGTTTAGATTCAGGAGTTAGGAATTTTTTGTTCCGATATAGCAGACCTAGTTTCTGGTTTGTTTTTTTTACACATTGGAGTATGTGTAGGTTGAACTTTAGTTCGTCATTGATAATGACCCCTAGGAATTTTGTGTGGGTGTCAGGTTGGATAGTTGTATTGTTAGAAGATGTAATAAAAAAGGATGTTTTGTGATGAGAAAGAGAACAGGGAAGGAAAAGTAGGAGTTTGGTCTTTTTGGGATTTAGGATCAATAGGCTGTGAGAAAGCCATTGTTCAGTGGATAGTAAGGCCTGTTGGGTCAGGGAGTGTAGTTCAGGAATGTTATTTGAGATGGATATAAGTGTGGAGTCGTCGGCATACTGAATAAGGGAGGATTTTTTCCATGAGGTGTAAAGATCATTGATGAAGATGTTAAACAAAAGGGGTCCCAAGATGGTGCCTTGGGGAACACCAGCGGAGATGGGAAGGAAAGGTGAGGAGGATGAGAACCAATTGACAGATCGTTCCCTGTCAGATAGGTAACTATTAAACCAGGCAAGTGTGGAGGGGGTTAGGTAGAGATTTGCAAATTTGGATAGTAGTTGGGAGGGTGGCCTAATGGTTAAGGTGTTTGCCTTACAAACACAAGGTGCAGGGTTTGAGTCTCACAAGGGATAATTAGCTAGGATTAAAATGGCTTGCAAGGGCAGTTAGCTTAGTACTAACCTATGAGAGATAGTATTGAAGGCTTTGGAGAGATCTCGGAAGAGACAGGAAATGAGTTTATTGTTGTCTAGGGACTCTGCAATGATATGAGTGAAGGAGAGGAGGGCAGTGGTATTGCTGTGGTGAGGACAAAATCCATGTTGGGTAGGGGTAAGTAAGTGATGCATGAGGAAGTGATTGAGAAGCTGTGAGTCAATACATTTTTCTAATATCTTGGAGAGGGGGAACAGAATGGCAATGGGTCGGTAGTTTGAGGGGTCAGTGGAGTTTCCACCTTTATGAAGAGGGATAGTGAAGAAAGATTTCCAAAGGGTGAGGACAGTTTATTCCAGAATCGATCGATTAATTAGTATAGATATAGGATAGGCAATTGAGTTATCAGCAAGTTTGAGAAATGTAGGAAATAGATTGTCAGTGGAAGGAGAGCAAGGTTTTAGCTTGAGTAGTAGAGGGTTGATGTAAGTAATGGGAACTGTCTCAAAAGAAAATAAAGTTATGTTAGTGGGACTTGGAGGGGTGGGTGTCGAAGTAGAGTTTGGCTTAGAGGTTACCAGATTTTGGATGAAAGAGATAAAGTGTTTATTCAGGAGGGTAGCTGTTTCCTGAGAGGAAGAGTTAGGGTATGGGGAGGGATTAGAGGGTTTTCCAGGATAGAAGATGTTGTTGAGAACTGACCAAAATTTTCAGGGATTGGATTTGTTGTTAAGCTGAGCAGAGCTATAGTATAACTTTTTGTCATTAGTTGTATTTTTTTTTTTTGCAAGGTTCCTCAGTTGCCTGTATTTTTGAAGAAGAGGTGGTTGTTTAGTTTTAGTCCAGGTTTTCCAAGCACAATCTCTTTGTTTCATAAGGGACCTAGTCTCATTGGAGAGCCAGGAAGCATGATTTGATTTTACTCTGATCTTCCTAGAGGGAGCTAAGGAGTTTAGAGTACTCATGAAGATGCTGTTGAAAGTGCTTACAGCATCGTTTAGTGGGAGGTGTTTTAGGATGGACCAATCTATGTTGTGGAGAATGGAGGTAAATTGGGATGAATTGAAAGTCGATAGTTTTTGACAGTCTTTGATAAGGTGGGGTTTAGGAATATGGGAGTAGTGTCTTAAGATGGTGATAGGGAGATGATCACTAAGGGAGTCAGGTAAGGTGGTGGGATTGTGGTATTGGTGGGGGGAATTGGTAAGGATCCAGTCTATGATGGAGCTGGAAGTGGAATTTTTATGGAAGTGAGTGGGAGATGTTATAAGTTGGTGGAAGCCGTGTAGGTGGATACTGAGTTGGGGGGAGTCAGTTGTGAGTTTGGACCAATCAATGTTGACATCACCAAGGATAAGTGTCTCATATGGTATGTTGTGGGAGAACCAGGATAGGATGTTTTCAAGAATGGGCAGATTGTTACCAGGAGGAAGGTAGATAGAGGCAATTGCAAGATTTTTGTGGGGATTCAGATGGCAGTTAAGGATGATGATTTCATCTGGGAGGAAGGCAGGAATTAAGGAAGGGTATGGTGAGAGGTTAAGGTTGTTTGAGTAGAGGATGGCCACGCCACCCCCTTTTTTTACAGGTCTATCAGATCGGAAGATATTATAACCTGGTGGGAGAATTTCACTATTTGAGATTTGTGGCTTGAGCCATGTTTCGGATAGGGAGAGGATGTAAGGGGTATTGAGAGCTATCCATGAGTGCAGCTCAGTAATGTTATTTGCTAGACTCTGAATATTCAATTAGTAAATAGTTAAGTATTTGGATGGAGATGATTGTTGTGATGGAGGTTGGTGACTGTTAGAGGAGTAAGATGGGGGCAGTGTAGATGTAGGAGAAGGGGGACCAGGGTTGGGATGGATATCTCCAAAACAAAGTAGGTTTTTAGTGAGGAGAGAGTGTGTAGTAGATGCTAGATTGAGTTTGTATAGTTTTGACTTAGCTTTGTGGGAAGGTTTAAAAACCTGTATTATGGATAGTTTATATAGACTTGAGGTAGAGGTAGTAAAGAGATTAGAGGAGATAGTAAAAGATGAAGTAGTTGGATATATGTTATATGAGTGAGAAGTTGGTGAACATAGGAGTGGGTCAGAGAGATTGGAGTGGTAAGAGGTGGAGATAGAGAGAATAAGGAGTAGTGTAGAAGATATTAGAAAATAATGCATGTTGGAATAAAATATGGTAAGCTAGAGTAGATAGAGACATTGTTATAGAGGAAGTGGTGTTGACAAGATTGACAGATTATTAAGGTGGTTGTGGCAATAGGCAGGAAGTGGAATTGTAGTGGCTAGTGGGACAGGAAAGGGAGGGATAGTTAGGTATAAAGGTAATTGTAATGGGGGTGGGTGGGAATGGGGTAGGGTAGGGGAGCGAAGTGCAAACAGAGCATGGCTAGCACCCTGGTCAAGATGAAGTCAGAAAAACAATCAGAAAAAGATAGTGAAAAACTAGCTTGAGAGACAAGGATATAAAGTTTCTAAACGTATAGTCACCAGAAATAAAATAAAAGCAAAGAAAATATGAGCAGAACTATGCTTATAAAAGGACACTGGCCTCAAGCTGCACAAGTAGATTTACTTGAAGCAAACCCAGTGCTGTATGGTTAAAATAAGCTGCAATAGAGAGGGGCTTTGGAGGGGGAGAGAGAGGTATTACTAGCAGCTAAAAGCAGGGCAAAAAAAACATTAATATGTAAGAGTCTGAAGACAGTAAAATAGGGCAGGTGCACTAGGAAAGACAGTTATGAGCAAGGCTAGAAATGAATTAATTGAAGGGTAAAATACAGAACAGAAGAATATACACAGAAACAGTATGAGGATAGTGGGTAACCAAAGAAAAAGGATAGGAGCTGCTGGTGTCTGCTTTTTGTGGTGACTAGCAAAAAAAAAAACACTGTAAATTCTTGTTGTGCTTATAAAGTCTAGCATTAATTAAAATATTAGCTTATTATGTAGTAGCTATTCACTGGGACACATACTTCAGTGGTATTATTTTAAGCTTAAAGTGCTAGTTTAGACCTCTGTTTTATTTTTTTTCTTTCATTTCTACTGTCCACTCACACCTTTCTAGTCCTCTTTTTTGTTTCCCCTCCATAGCTACAGACCATGGACACCTTTCTAGCCCTTATTCTATTCCAACCTACCACTTGAATTAGCCTAAATTATTGTTTTTTGCTAACTGCTTCAGTATCTGTTGCTACCCTCTCCGTTCGCCCTGCGGGCTCACTACGTTCCCCTCCATAGCCCCAATTTCCACCCACCCCCAGGGGTCCTACCCTTGTACATACTAACTACACCTCTTCCTCTTCCCATTACTCTCTAAATACACCTCACCTCTTCCCATTACTCTCTAACCACACCTATTCCTTTACCTTTACTCTCATTACATACCTCTTGCTCTTACCATTATTTCTTCAAACAAACACTTCTTTCTACCTAACTTTCTAAACACTCTCCAGTTACCCAACTGTACTAATATTAACCACCCACCACACTCCTTTAATCACACCACATCCTGCTCCCTTCTGTCATCCCTACCCAGTGAATTTCTTTTTCTACCAACAGACAATCTATATTCTCTCATATAATGTATAAACAACTCACCCATTCTTATTTCCCACTCTTATTAACACTCACACTACTACCTCCTTTAATCCTCACACATCTATTCACCTCCTTTGAAAACCCACCAAGCCCACACCTAAACTACCCAAGAAAGAAACCAACTCTCCAAACTCTCCTCTCTTCCTTATTCATGCTAATATAACATCCTCATCCAACTACATACTTTCTAAATATCATAGAACACTACACTTAAAATACAACAATCAGATCCCCAGGAAAAGCCTACCTCTATACTGCAGATTATCCAACCCAAACTATCTACCTCTACTACTCTCTTTAAATGATGGTGACATCCACCCTAACCCAGGCCCACCAACAACTCCTATCTCTCTCCTCAACCACAAAGAATCACCTTCGCATGCCCTCTCTAAACCATCAAACTCCCTTTTAATTGCTCATCTTAATATACGTAGCATAAACAATAAAATATCTCAACTACAAGCTCTAACTGAAATCTACTCCTTTGATATTCTCTGCTTAACAGAAATCTGGTTAAAACCTGTAACCAAAGACAATGAAATCATCCCACCTGGATATGATATAATATCCTGAGACTAGACCGAGTATCCAAAAAATGTGGTGAGGTTGCCATCCTATATAAATCTAGCTTACAATTAACCACTCACTACTGTAAACCACCTATAGACTCCAATGCAGAAATTATTATCTCCAAACTTCATCTTAACAATGCCAAAGCCATCTATATTATCTGTATATATCTACCACCCGGTAACAACACTGCCACCATAGAAAACATACTTTGCTGGCTTTCACAAAACCTGCCCCAAGAAACCATCATCCTAGGTGACACTAACATTGACTGGAGCTGTTACTGCAGCAGCCTCCCCACAAACCATATTAACCTATATGGGTATTCCCAAACCATTACCTCCCCCACCAGGATAAATAAATCTAACATGAAAACTAGCTTATTAGACTGGATTCTCATAAACCATAACCCTCACAATTATGATTCAGGAACCCTCCCTGATGATTTAAGTGACCACTTTCTTACATATATCATCAGACATAAAATCATCTCTCCCATTCCAACATCTGTCAAAAACATCAGATCTAAAAAGTACTTTAACCCTAAACTATTCCAAATGGAACTAAGAGCATGCAACTGGTCTCCCTTACTAAACCTTTCTTTAGATGAAGCAATTAATTACTTTAACTCCAACTTCCTTGCCATTCTCAACCACCATGTTCCAACTAGATTAATTAGAATCAAAACCAAATCTGCTCCATGGCTTTCAAAAGAAACCAAACACAAAATAAATCTTAGAAACAAACTCTGGGCAAAATGGAGGAAGACTAAAAACCCTATAGACCAACTAACATTTAGACAACTAAGAAATGAAACCAAGAAAGCTATAATATCTGATAAAAGAAACTACTACCAACAATCCCAACAAGCTAATCAAAACAACCCACAAAAATTTTGGGCTGGCATTAACCAGCTACTCCATCCAGGTCAATCTACTATTCCTGACCCTCAAAACACTGACCACAAAAATCCAATGAATACAGCTAATGCTTTCAATACCTTTTTTACTAATGCTATACAAACACTAGCTAGTCAACTATCCCCCAATAACTTCACTCTGCCTTCCTATAAATCAACCTTACCCCCTACTTTTCATATTCAACCTGTCCCAACAGCATATATTCTAACCCTTTTACAGAAACTAAAACCATGCTCACCCTCAGCAGACCAACTACCTGCTGAATTCCTACAACTATCAGCCAAAGCTATTGCTTATCCCGTTTCTATTCTGATCAATAGAACTATTACCGAAAGTCATATCCCCAGTTTATGGAAACTTTCCCATATTATTCCACTACATAAAGGTGGACACTCTACCGAACTCTCCAACTACCGCCCCGTTGCCCTTCTCTCACCTTTGGCAAAGATCATGGAGAAATGCATTCACAAACAATTACTTGACCATCTAACCCAAAACAATTTACTTTCCAACTGTCGACATGGTTTCAGACCTTCACATAGCACTACTACTGTGTTTCTTTCCTTCACAGATTGTATCAACAAAAAACGCAGTCTTAACAAGCTTTCTTCAGCACTATTCATTGACCTGTCTAAAGGTTTTGACATGGTAAATCATCAAATTCTAATCAAAATGCTGGAATCCCCATCACTAGATACATCTTCTATAAAGTGGTTCCAGTCCTACCTTGATAAAAGACAACAGGCCATACTATGGCACAAGTCTCTCTCCTCTCACCTGGCCATCAACCTTGGTGTCCCCCAAGGTTCCATCCTAGGACCTCTACTTTTTTCCATATTTATCAATGACCTTCACCTTGCCATCCCCCAAGCCACATGCATTCAATATGCAGATGACTCCACACTGATATGCTCAGCTACCACCTCTTCTGAACTTCAATCTCTTACCCAACAAGTATTTAACGCGGTTGAGAAATGGTTCATACCAAGATGCCTTCTCCTAAACCCCAAAAAGACTAAACTCTTCCTCTTCTCTCCCATCAATAAGTAATCTCCTCTTGATTGCTCAGTTATCTCTACCAATAAAACTATTATATCCCCAGAACCTACCACCAAACTATTAGGTATCACCATAGACAACAATCTGAACTTTGATATCTATATCAACAATACTATAAAAACTGTCAACAAAAAACTAGGCTCTCTCTATAGGATTAAATCTTTCCTCCTACCTTCAGCCAAAACCACTATAGCACACACTCATCTAATCTCTTCACTTCTTTATGACTCTCCCATTTTCACTAATCTATCTAAAATAATCTTAGCAAATTAGAAATGTCCTACAATAACATGTCCAGATTTGCTACAGGACACCCATTTAGAACCCACCATTGCATTAATTTAAAGCAGCTGGGATGGCTTGAACTACAAAATCTGATTAAATTCCATCAACTATCCATAACCCACAACACTCTTTACAAACCTTCCAAAACTCCTATTCTATCCACACTCATCACTCCCTGTAAAAACCTGAAATCCTTAAGGTCTTCTCAGAGACTTCTAGTACATACTACTAAACCAAACAATAAGGCTGGCGACCCCCTCATTTCTAATACAGTTGGAAAAGCCTGGAATCTTCTCCCCAGTGAACTCTCCTCAATTCCCTCTCTATCATGCTTCAAAAACAAAGTGAAAGTGTTTCTCAGAACACACTGGTTATGCCCCTGTACTAAATCTGACTAAGTTATACGTCTCTAAATACTTTGCACTTCCTACAGCTTCATCTCATTAACTGTAGTTTCCTTCCTTATTAACCACAATACTATCTCCCTCTAGAACATCTTGATTGTACTAGCATGCTATGTTATGCCTGTACTCTGCCCTGCTGAATGTTACTGTGATAACCGGAAATATAAATTTGTAAATATGATTTTGTTTTTGTTTAATGTTACCTTATTTGTTATCTTGTTAATATCATTGTTGTAACTTGGAGCTTATCTCCCCGCGCATCTACTGAAAATGGATATGTATCCAGTTAGACTAGCCTGGTCAACAAATGTAAAATAAATAATAATAAATAAATTAAAATGGTGGCTTCTGGATCGATGGTTAGAGTTGCAGGGTATCTGTTAAGGTCCTCAAACCTTGTTGCCTGTACTGTGGCCAGGAGAAAACAGGGGAAGATCCACTAGGGATCAGCGGTATATTTAAGCTTAAAATGGTGGCTTCTGGATCGATGGTTAGAGTTGCAGGGTATCTGTTAAGGTCCTCAAACCTTGTTGCCTGTACTGGGGCCAGGAGAAAACCACAGGGAAAGATCCACTAGGGATCAGCGGTATTATTTTAAGCTTAAAATGGTGGCTTCCAGACCGATGGTTAGAGTTGCAGGGTATCTGTTAAGGTCCTCAAACCTGTGGTGCCTGTACTGTGGCCAGGAGAAAACCACAGGGAAAATCCACTAGGGCTTACACAGAGCAGCAGATGCTCAGCAGCATGAAGGGGAAAGAAAGTTAAAAAAAAAAAAATATATATATATATATATATATATATATATATATATATATATATATATATATATATATATGGGAGCACTTTACATAATCAAATTACTGAAATCTCGAATTTCATATGGTCGAGACCATATGATCCATATTTCAGTAAATCGAATATGTAAAGTTTTAAAAAATAACACTTTACTTACCTTAAAACGTTACATGCACACAGATGCAAGGATTCTTGTACGCTCTGTGTGTACATAATGTTTTTATCTTTTTTGCGGTGTTGACAGGAAGTGGGAAATCTCCCGTTTTGTGCTTCTGCATACAGCACAAAATGGGAGATTTCCCTTTTCCCCACTGTAGCGCGATCTTGGAGTTGGTATATTTAAGTAGGGGGGTGTGGGGGGCAAAGCCCCCCACATGGGGGATGCAGGGGGAAAGCGATGTTTGACTTTTTTTTTTTTGGTTTCATTTTAGAAGTTCGAGTTTCCAAAACTCGATCTTTTGGTTTCGACCATATGAATTTCGAGATTTTTAGTAATTTGAGGTTCTAAAGTGAATCCATATATATACATATATATATATACTCATAATATGTAGTGGAATCATACCTCAGGACCATACCTCTCAACCTCTTAGTGCAAGAAAACTGTCCAAAGGTTGTCCAAATGGGGGGACAATGGGCCCAAACTTGGGAGATATATTAATTATTGCTCTTTTAAATGTAGAATGTTGCCAGAGTAACAGGGATTGTTTCAGGGTTCTGAAACGGAAATGCATGTCATCAGTTACTGTCAGAAATACACAGATCATCACAGTGATTTACCAGAGATATAAAAATAATGAATCTGTGGAACAGACCAGAAATATGAGCAATAAACCTGGACATACTGCAACAATCCGAACAGTCAAGAGGTAGGCTAAGAACCCCTTAGTGCAACAAATCCAGACCATGCCTGACAAAGTCGGGGGGAGAAATTCTTAAAAATAGCGACATATCTGAAATACTGGAGTAGATAAGTTGACACAGTTGCTCCAGTATCACCCTCATGTCTGTCCTAATATATATTGACTGAAATAGCACAAGTCCAACACCAATTACTTTTCACTATTTAGTGACTGAAATCCTCACATCTGTCTGAGGAACACACCAAACATAGGAGTCCAAACTCTGGTCATTCTGCGGATAGCCCTACACTTGAGATTTATATCAAACACATAACACTGTCAGAGTTAACACAACACAGAAACTCCATGGCCACACAAGCCCTATTGGACTAGCATTAATCCAAATGTATAACAGCAATACTTACATTCTGTCCCTATGTCTGGCACATTTGCCCCCATTTTGTTGGCCTGTCTCCACAGTTTTGGTTGTAAGAGGTATTTCCATATACCCTCTGTGATGCTGTTGTTCACACACCTTCATGAAGTTCCCCTCACTGGCAAGGAAAAGGGCCAACGTCCACATGAAGTACTCAATTGTAGCAGTATGTTGCCATGTCATTGGCTATATGAATAACAGCACAGCTGTTCTGCATTCAATTAGCAAGTGGGGGACACCAACTGGTGCACAGACCACCAGCTGATCATGAGCATTACCTACAAAAGGCAAGCTGCTGCCTATGCAAAACAGATGTACACCCTACATCCATGAGACAGCGAGAGAGAGAAAGAGAAACAGTGACAAGAAAAAAACAAAAAACAAGCAGGATATAACCACCTACACTTGAAATAAAACAGGTATGTCAAACAAGTAAGCATGAAATGGACTGCAGTAGAGGGTATGTAAGAATGAGAAATAGGAAGTTTAACATATATGTCTCAACAAGACTTGTACTACTATATTGCTGATCAGAACCTATGGCCATAGCATCTGGGTCTGTCTGCGGTGACATAGATCATAGGTCAGGCCCATGAGTCACCCCAGGAAACATGGCTTACATATGACTATTACTGGAGTGTGTGTTGAACAATACTGACTGTGACAATGCTAGGCCAGCTACAGGGATGTTGTACATATCCATATCTTACTTGTGAATACAACTATGATATACTTGTTTGTCTCAGAAATGTGAGAGACATATACATGGTATTTGCATAGTAAAGTACTGTTGCAGATGTGTGTGTTGAACTGAATGTGATATACTGAGCTCATACCATTTAACTGTCCAGTGTTATGCACACTGACCATATGTATGCCTCATATGTATAGTCATTTAATTATAGAGTTGTGTTATGTCTGGCAAATCCTTGGCAAATATGTGAAGACTGACATTACAACATCTCCTTCTTTTTCTTCTGGCTATTCCTGTTAGGGGTCACCACAGTGGATCATTTGTTGCCATTTCTGCTTGTCCTCTGCATCTTGCTCTGTCACACCAACCACCTGCATTTCCTCTCTTACCACATCAAGAAACCTTATCTGAAGCCTTCCTCTTTTCTTCTTACCTGACAGCTACATCCTCACCATCTTTTCCCCAATATACTCAGCATCCCTCCTCAGCACATGCCCAAACCGATGTAATCTTGTCCCTCTGGCTTTGTCTCAAAACCATCCAACATGGGCTGACCCTCTCATATACACATTACTAATTTTGTGCACCCTAGTCACACCCAGTGCAAATCCTAACATCTGTAACTCTGCCACGTCCAGCTCTGACTCCTGCCTTTTTGTCAATGCCACTGTCTCCAACCCATATAACATAACTGGTCTCACTACCTTCTTGTAGACCTTCCATTTCACTTTTACTTGTACTCATCTGTCACAAATCACTCCTGACACACTTTTCCACCCTCTCCATCCTGCCTGTACTCTCTTCTTCACCTGTCCACCACAGTTGTCATTACTCTGAAATGTTGATCCCAGTCATTTAAACACATTCACCTTTGTCAGCTCTACTCCCTGCATCCTCAACATTCCGCTATCCATCCTCTCATTCACATGCTGGTATTCTGTCATAGTCCTGCTGACTTTCATTTCTCTCCTCTCTAGAGCATATCTCCACCTGTCCAGGGTCTCCTAAATCTTTTCCCTACTCTCAATACAGATCACGATGTCATCTGCAAATATCATAGTCAACAGGGACTCCTGTATGATCTTGTCTGTCAACCTCTCCATCATCATTGCAAGTAAGAAAGGGCTCACAGCTGATCCCTGATGTCATCCCACCTCCATCTGAAATGCATCCATCACTCCCGCTACAGACCTCACTGCTGTCACAACACCCTTGTACATATCCTGTACCACTCTTACATATATCTCTACCACTAATGACTTCCTCATACAATACCACAACTCCTCTCTAGGCACCCTGTCATATACTTTCTCTAAATCCAGAAAGACACAAAGCAACTCCTGACCTCCTCTGTACTTCTCCATCAACACTCTCAGAGCAAACATCGCATCTGTAGTGCTCTTTCCTGGCATGACACCATACTGCTTACCACTACTCATCACCTCCATGCTTAACCTAGCTGTCACTACTCTTTCCCATAACTCCATGCCATAACTGATCAATGTTATCCCTCTGTAGTTACTACAGCTCTGCACATAGCCTTATTCTTATAACAGTACCCAAACACTTTCTCTCCACTCCTCATGCAACCTATTACTTTCCAAGATATCATAAAACAATCTGGTTAAAAACACCACTGCCATTTCCCCTAAACACCTCCATGCTTCCACAGGTATGTCATGTGGACCAACAGGCTTTCCACTATTTATCCTCTTCATAGCTATCCTTACTTCCTCCTTGGTAAGCCATTGCACTTTCTGATTCATCATTCCCACATCAACCAACCTTCTCTCTCATATTATTTTCATTCATCAGCCTCTCAAAGTACTCTGTCCATCTGCTCAACACACTCTCCTCACCTTTGAGTACATTTCCCTTATTATCCTTATCTGCTGTACATCTTTCCTAGCTCAGTCCCTCTGTCTAGCTAATTGGTACAAGTCCTTTCATCCCTACTTAGTGTCCAACCTGTCATTGAACTCTTCATATGCCTCATCCTCAGTCTTTGCCAGCTGTCTCTTTGCCATGCACCTCATCTCCTTATACTCCTGTCTCCTTTTCTCATCTCTCTGACAATTCCACTCCTTCTTCCCCAACCTCTATCTCTGTATACTGTCCTGCACTTCCTCATTCCACCACCAGGTGTTCTTGTACTCCTTCCTCCATCCACATGTCACACCAAGCACCTTTCTAACTATCTCCCTTATTAGCTCTGCTGTACTTATCCAGATATTTGTTAAATCTTCACTGCTACCCTGTGCCGGTCTTAACTCTTCCCTGAACTCCACCCCACAATCACCCTTTTCCAGTTCCCACCATTTGATCCTTGGTGCTGCCCTCACACTCCTCCTCTTCTTGATCACCAACGTCATCTTACAGACCAACATTCTGTACTGCCTAAATACACTTTCACGTGTCAACACTTTACAGTCTCCAATCCCCTTAAAACTGGCCCTACTACATTGGATATATCACCTATGTGCATCTCCCTCCACTCTTGTGTGTCACTCTATACTCCTCCCTTGTGTTATAGTATGTATTCACCACAGCCATGTCAATCCTTTTGGCAAAATCCACTACCATCTCACCATCTGCATTCATTTGCTTAACACCATACATACTCATCACTTCCTCATCCCCTCTGTTCCCTTCACCAACATGCCCATTGAAATCTACTGCAATCACCACTCTCTCACCCTTGGGTACAGTCATCACCACATCATCCAAATTCCTTCACATTTCTCTTTCTCATCCATCACACAACTAACTTGTGTAGCATGTGCACTAACAACATAGTCAGACACACTGATGTCCCACTGACCAGGCTGAACAAGGAGAAGGTGACTGTGAGCTGTCTATCGGGAGCTAGGATCCGCCACATAACACACACACTCAGGTCACTCCAAAGCAAGTACAAATATGACTCAGTCATTGTCCATGCTGGTGCGAATGACCTGAGACGTACCTCCCTGGACTACATGAAAAGAGATATAGAGGAGCTCTCTGATTATGTAGCCCAGGCTGGTATGACCCTGACCCTGAGTAGCATCTTGCCCTCACCAAGAATGATACCACAATACAAAGACAAGATGATCAGCTTTAACAATTGGCTCAAGTACTGGTGTCATTCTAAGGGGATCCAATGTCTGTCTGCCTGGGATGATATGTTGGACAAGCCACGCTGCTTCGCAAGGGATGGCTTACACCTGTCACCACTGGGCATCCAGATATTGGCTAAGGCTCTTGCCCCCCCTATAGTGCCTTTTTTAGGCAAGGCTCAAAAGACAAACCCACCTCCTTAGAAAACAAAAATGGAAAAAAACTAAGGGTAATGCTGCTCAACACCAGAAGTCTAAATCTCAACATGCAGGCACTTGATGCACTCCTCAGCGTGGAGAACATCGACATCTGTGCAGCAACTGAAACCTGGTTCAAGGCTCCTGAGAGCACCTCAGTGCTACCAGGCTATACCTCGTATCATGCTTTTCGGCCCCAAAACCCGGGCCGAACCACAAAGGGAGGGGGAGTGTCCATATTCATAAAGGACACCCACAACTCCAGGTTAGTAGCAACACATGAAGCATCAGAGACCATACAGGTGCAACTAACCATAGGCAAAACTGCTATACAACTGGTAGCATGTTACAGACCACCCTCCCAATCTCAAGAACCCCACTCAGCCTTCCTGAAGACATTGAAGGATATGAATGTAACACAAAATACCATCATACTGGGAGACTTCCACTACCCAAACATAGATTGGGTACATTATTCTAGCCCTAATACCCTAGCCCAAAGGTTCCTGGAATTCATAAATTCAAATGCACTGGAACAACTAGTCACCTCTCCCACTAGGGGAGATAATATACTAGACCTGATCATCACAAACATGGGGACAAAATGCTCCACACCGGAAGTATACCCCTCACTAGTGAGATCTGACCACAAACTAATCACCCTGGATATACATATCCCACCTCCACCCCCAGCACAAAAGACCACAGTGAAAAACTTCTCAAAAGCAGACTTCACTCTTCTTAAGACTGAGATGGTATCCTTCAAGCCCACTGTGCCAGTGGATACCACATCCCACAATGCCAAATCCTTCATAAATGCTTTCTATGGACATCTCCAAGAATGCATGGATCATGCAATCCCAAACAAACCCAAGTCCCTCTCCACCAAATGTAAGCATCCTGTCTGGTGGACCTCAGCCATAAACAAATTGTATAACAAAAGAAGGAAGCTACTGCACGTCAGAGTGAAATCCCATGAAGGGAAGACATCTCTGATCAACATTAGCAGAAAACTACGTTCTCTCATAAAAACATCCAAGGCAAAATTTGAAAGAAAAATCGCTAAGGACACTAAAGATAACCACAAAGCCTTCTTCAGCTATGTTAGAAACCTGGGCGGAAACTCTCAGATATGCTCAGAGTTGGTTCACAACAACAAAAATACACTGAACCCACAGATATTGCTAACATTCTGGCTGACAGGTTCAGTGCAAATTTCTCCCTCCTTCACCCCCAAAAGAAGAAATACTTATCCCAGCTGAATGTAATCTCCTGTCATCTCAGATGTCCAAGTGAGAACCGCCCTAAACAAAGCAAAAACACAGCATCAATGGGACCTGACAGTATCCCGGGGTGTATGTTACGTGAACTCCAAGATGAACTAAACCCACACATAAAAATGCTATTTAACCTTAGCCTTACTTTGAGATATGTACCTGAACATTGGCGTACAGCAACAGTGGTCCCACTCCACAAGGGGGGTGCCTCTACAGACCCTGGAAACTACCGCCCCATAAGCTTAACTAGCCTGGTCTGCAAAGCTATGGAAAGAATCATTATGGAACTCATAAACAGAGACATAGGGGACCTACAGACACTTGACCTCACCCAGTTCAGCTTTGTAAAGGGCAGATCCTGCCTTTTAAACCTGGTTGACTTTTTTGAAACAGTCACTAGAGCCATTGATGAGGGCAAAGCAGTCCATACAGCATACCTGGACTTGGCTAAGGCCTTCGACACAATACCCCACTCAGGCATCATAGATAAGCTAAACAGCTTAAAAGTAAACCCTTATGTCACTAGATGGGTTGCAAACTGGCTAAAGGACAGAACCCATAAAGTTAAAATCGCTGGAGCAATGTCAGACTCAAAGCCAGTCACAAGTGGTGTCCCACAGGTATCTGTCCTGGGACCCCTCTTGTCCGGCATTTATTTCTCAGATGTTAAAGCAAACATGGGAGGGCTGTGGCTGATAAAGTTTGCAGATGACTGCAAACTAGGCGGCATAGTCAATGCACCAGCAGACACACACATCCTACAAAAAGGCCTCACTGAAACGGACAACTGGTGCCGTAGTCACGGCCTTAAACTAAATGCCAAAAAATGTATAGTCATCCCTTTTGGAAAAAACAAACTACCCACAAATTATCACATAGACAGCAACCCACTGAGTACGGAAAAGTAATCAGAGACCTAGGGACCCAAGTAGACAGCGACCTCTCATTTGACACCCACGTTGCCAAAGTGGTTAGAAAAATATTCTACCTTGCACACCTCATCATGAAGGGATTCACATCCAGATCCAAGGATGCCATTGTACTCCTATATTCCTCCCTCATCAGACCCATGATTGAGTACAATGCCCCATTTGGTATGTACCTCACCCGGCATTTGCAACAGCTGGAGAGACCACAAAAGTACCTCACCAAAAGGATCAAGGGTCTCCAACATATGTCTTATTCTGCCAGACTAAAGAAATTTCAGCTCTATTCAGTAGCATACCGCCTGCTCAGAGGTGATCTCTGCCTGACATATAAGGCCATGTCCAATCAGGATCTGATTGACATGCTCCACCTCAAAAAATCCAAATCCATCAGGACCACGAGAGCTAAAGACTTAAACCTTGGCACAAGTATGAATAGGACATGCTGGAGGGATAGATTCATAACCCAGAGGCTTCCCATGCTTTGGAACAGGATCCCAGTTCATATTAGGCAGAGCCCCTCACTGACTCTCTTCAAGAGAAATCTTGATGAGTGGATGGGAGATCGTAAGTTTACCCCAGGGTCACATCTGTGTCACTGCTAGACAGGGGCACAGTAAACTAATTCTATTATATAAGGGGACCTTCATTGTGTCACTACTAGACAGAGGCACAGTATTCTAGATTTATTCTGTACATTTTTGTACCATTTCATGGGGTGGCAAAAGTCACATCACTATGGCTAGGCTTACAAATGCCCCAGGGCAGATAGCCTAGTACTGTACTATGAAACTATGAAACTATGAAACAACAGTTATCATTAGGCCATCAGTTACCAGCTTCATAAGCATCACTCAATCAGACACTCATTTCATCCTCCAAAAACACTCTTGACATACTGTTCCTTCAGGATAACCCCTACCCCCTTTCTCCTCCCATCCACACCACGATAGCACAATTGTGACCTGCCTCAGATACACCTATCCATACACCCCCTTCCATCTGATCTCTTGTACTCACAATATATCAACCTTCCTCTGGTCATCATATCAGCTAGCTCTGTCCCTATACCAGTCATTCTGCCAACATTAAAAGTTCCTACCCTCACTACCATACTCCTATAGCCTTTCTCCTCTCTTCCTGCCATATGAGTTTTGTACATCCTCCAGGGAATGCCTGCCAATGTAAAGGCTATTGTGCTATCAAATGACTCAAGTGTGTTACAGCAATATTAAGACGGTGTCACTAATTTTGTCCCATTGCCCCCATGTATGTGTGGTATCCTACAGATGTGCTGCTCTAATGTGCTGAGAGGGATGACTGGGCAGCAAGAGTGTTAACTGCATTGCATCAGTCACCACAGGGCCTATCTGCTGAAGAGAATAACATTCCTGTGTGCCCTGTGGCATACCTCAATTGCAGCAGTGCAGGACTGACCATGCAGACTCAATGGGGAGACAACTTTTTAAGGTAAGGGACAACATGTGAAACATTTTAGTACAGTGGGATATAAAAATATACACACTCCTGTTTAAGATGCTGGTGTGTATATGATATACAAATTGAGACCACAGTATGTCAGTCCACACCTTTTCCAACCTTTAATGTGACCCATAACATGAACAGTCACTTGTAAAAATAACCAATCTGTTGGGCACCATATATGGAGTATACAAACCTTACAATAAGCTGGATGCATATGTGTGCACACCCTTCAAATATTTTATTGCAGCAGCTTGTGATTTACTGACAGCATTCAGTCTGCTTGGGTACACACCTGCCATCAAGTAAAGGCACTCTGAGCAACACCAAATAACAGTCTGCTGTCCAAGTAGGATAATCATGACATTTGTTCAGTTGCCTGCAACAGCAACAGCCATGGCTTGCAGGCAGCTTACAAAGAAGCAAAGGGATCTCATTTTTGAAAGGTATCAGTATGAGTCAGAAGTAGGGTACAACAACATTACCACAGCATTTCATGCAACATGGAACACAGTGAAGACAGTCATCATAGAGTGGACTGAATATGGGACAACACTGCTGTTGAAAAGAACCTGGTGTCCCTCCAAAACTGATGAAAAGACATGTCCAAACCTGGTCAGGGAGGCTGTCAGGAGACATACAGCAACACTGAGGGCGTTTAAGATAAAAGAAGTTATGCAAATGCAGCAAAGCCAGAAATAATGGAAGGAGGAACTGAGAAGAAACAAACATTGGCTGTTTCTCAACATCTACAGAGATGATAACCAGCGGAAAGAATAAAAAGTAGAGATGATGGCAGAGTGAAGAGGTATGACATTATGGATAGCATGGATAGGTCCCTGGCTGAGCTTGATATTGGCCAGTATTGATCAGATCACTACACCATTCAATAAATATACATAAAGAAAGAAAGTATTTTTTCCACTAGGGTGTAACATTAAAGACATAAGAGTATTCATTTATTTCAGAGTTGAGCTTTTTTATGGGGGGGGGGTGACATTCAAAAGCTTTAACTTGCCAGAAAAAAATATGCCTGAGTTTGAAAAAAGAAATGCCGTAGCACCATGGATAAAGAATTTATTTTGGGACTACAACTAAAAAGAAAATCAATGTGCACTTTAGGATATCAGATATGGATGAGCAAAAGTTAAAACTAGTTTTCTGTGTTTCACCAAGCAGTAAAGTATATGAAGTGAAAATAAAAGCAATATTTGATGAAAAAAATTATGGACAGTGGGGATGAGAAGGGTGAGTAACAATGGATGTTAAGGATGGCAAGATTTAAAACATTTTAAATACAATGATTGGGAATGGTAAGAGGAGATTTGTTAGGTACAGGGACCAACTAAAAGCACGTTATTTGTGGGAATGAAAATCATTTCTTACAAGACCGTAACAAATGGAGGTGTGGCCAACATGGGGAGAGAGGACAATAACAGTAAGTCCTTTTGTAGAAAATATAAAGAATTTGGATATTTCTGGTCTGACTTTCCAATATTAGAAAAAGAAAGAGATGATGACAAGGAAAGGTCAGAAGAAAAACAAAACCGAAGGAAATTATTATATAAGATGTTCAAAGAGAAGGTGGTGTGGAGAAGGGGATAATGAAGAAAAGTTAGAGAAGAAATAATTCAAAGCAAGGTTACTAGTATACACAAAGAGCACAGATTTGCAATTTTAGAAAGTGAAGAGGAAAACGAGTGAGAAAGGGAGACGGCAGATGAACAAGAAAAAAAACAGTGAAAAATCATTTGGTGGTAGACTTGGGATAAGAAAAATAACATCTGTAATGAAAATACAAACAATGAAACAGATAATATTAATTTAATGTTAGCATTAAATGAAAATAGCATTAGAAAGTATGTAAGAGCTTTGATGGTAGTAGAATGGTATAAAAGAATAACAATGGATATGTTTTTGCTTGCTAGATACCAGATGTAGCAAACAAGAAAAAGAAGGAAAACACTAGAGCCAGTTTGGGGGGGATCTTTGGTCAGTAAGAAACAAGACGTGTTTTGGAATAGGGATTTTCTTATAAGAAGTGAAGAAATACGAATTATAGCTGTAACAATAGTACCAGGAAGGGTAGTGATATGTGATATGAGAATAAGACAACATTGTATATAATTAGAAATGTTTTATATGTATACTATATGACAAAGAGAAAACAGTTGTTTGAATAAATTAAAAACATTATTTTAGTGAATAAGTCAATAGTGATGATAGGAGATTTTAACTGCAACCTGAGGAAAGAAGGTAAAAATAACACATAATATTGGAATTAATAAAATGTGGAGATTTCAAAGAAGGAACGAATGGAAAATGTACGTATAAAAGGGAGATTTTTAAGACTGAAATTGACTGCATAGTTTACTCTAAAGATATGAAAGAAATAGAGGTAATACAGATGGCAGAGCTATCAAATCATATAGCAGTATATGGACTAGAAGAGGGGAAGAGAGCAAATAATAAAGGATGGAAAGAGTTTAAAAAGGAGGAAGCATGATAAGGGGCAAAGAAATAGTATTGAAAGAACATATGACAGTGACAGCATTTTGCAAAAAGCGGACACAGCAGAAGTATAAAAATATATTTAGAAGTGAAAAAAGAATAAAAAAATAACTAAGATGAAATATAAACAACTTTTACAGAATTATGAAAATGGGATAGAGCAAGGAAGTGACAAAATAAGGGAAACAATGAAACAGATGTATGAAAAGAATGGAAAATATAGAAATAATGCTACAACTACATTTTTTCTGAATGGGAAGAAATAGGAGGTTCCCTTTATTTAGAAAAAAAAGTAAAATTGAGAAAAGGAAAGATGGATTCTATTATAGATTGCAAAGTCTACATAAAATACAGAAAAGAAGGTTTGGAAGTTGTAGACAATTTTCTAGAAAACTGTATGAAAAAAGAAAAAGGATGGATAAGATAGAAAGTAAAAAATCTCTGAAGTACCTTAAAAATTATTTTTTTTTAGAAATTGATATGACAATAGAAAAAATAAAGAATGTGCTAAAAGAAGGTAGAATAAATCAATGCCATGACTGGAATGTTAAATAGGAAATGAAGGTTTAAAGGAAGAAGATGAGTGGTGGAGTGATAACATTTATATGGAAAAAGGATAAAAGAAAAGATATAAAAACTGGTGGCCTGTAGCACTAGGGAATACTGACTACAAAATACTTATGAAAATACTACAAAAAAAAGATGGAGAAAGTATTGAATGAGGTAGTGTGAAAAAGGATTTGTGAAATGAAGAGAGGTGAAAGAAATGCTAATTACAGTGAAAGAAGTAGTAGAGATGATACTGAAAGAAAATACAGATGTATGTCTGAGACCATGTGACATAGCTAAAGCATTTGATAAAGTGATCCATGAAGCAATGTGTCAGATTTTAGAGGCATATGGCATAGGAGAAAATGCATTAATGTAATATAGAAATGCTATGTCACTACATGGGTTCAAGTTATAATAAATGGATGGGAACATAAGTATTAAAAGAGGAGTATAAAAGGGGTACGTGCATATATGAAATGAGAGACGTAAGACTGAGATGGAAGGAAACCTTATATCACCAATATGTATAAACTATTCAGATGCCTTAGTTGTAATAAAAAAGGGTTGGATCAGTGAGGTTCTAATAAGGATCAAAAAGCTATTAAAAGAACTGGTCTGCAGTTAAAGAAAATGACGTGCGAGGCATTTAGTAAGCATAAGATACAAAATAAATGGACCATATTTCACAAGAAAGAAAATTAAGATTTTGATAGTGACACATTTACAACTCCAAAAGAGATGGAGTAAGTCAGCTTTTTGGAACTCACAATAAGGGCAAACTGTTGGGATGGAAGAGTTAAATTTATGTAAAACCATGGGAGTAAAATAAGTATTGTTAGTGATCACAAGTTGTGTGTGCATCAATTTTCTTCAGAGGGAGCATTTTGGAAGTTATTTTAATTGATTGTTTTATCTGGTGTTCTGAGATTGAAGGGTTCATTTGAATCCAGACAAACTATGGAATTCCCTAATGACCCAACTCCAAAAGAGGGGGTATGAAAAAAACCCACTGCATCATGGGAATTCACATTATTCCATATTTCACCCCCAGATGTATCACCACATCACCACTGCATCATGGGAATTCATATTACTCCATATTCCACCCCCACATGTATCACCACATCACCACTGTATCATGGGAATTCGCATTACTCCATATTCCACCCCAAATGTATCACCACATCACCACTGCATCATGGGAATTCACATTACACCATATTCCACCCCCAGATGTATCACCACATCACCACTCCATCATGGGAATTCATATTTCTCCATATTCCATCTCCAGATGTATCACCACATCACCACTGTCTCATGGGAATTGACATTACTCCATATTCCACCCCAGATGTATCACCACATCACCACTGTATCATGGGAATTGACATTACTCCATATTCCACCCCCAGATGTATCATCACATCACCATTGCATTATGGGAATTCACATTAATCCATATTCCACCCCAGATGTATCACCACATCACCACTGTATCATGGGAATTCACATTACTCCATATTCCACCCCAGATGTATCACCACATCACCACTGTATCATAGGAAGTCACATTACTCCATATTCCACCCCCAGATGTATCATCACATCAAACTCGTATTTTAATTACTCTCTTCATATTAAAGAAACTGTTCATTGCATCCAAATGGATGGACAGACATGCAATTAAATGGGGGGGGGGGCTTCAAACAAATGGCTACCAAACAGTTGCTGGCTTATAAAATGGTGATATTTAATAGTACGAAACAACCCTATCTTCTGAAAGTTTGGTGAGAACTATTCCACTTTATATCTTTCCAGTAATCACCTTTGAGTCTTTTCTCCCTTTCTAGTTTGTTCTAAAACAGATAACAGTCAGCCCCCCATTTTCTATCAATTTTTTTTCTGAAACACATATGTGTTTGAATACATGACTTAAATAGTTGAATGGTACAGCTGTAAATAAGTGTAATATCATTTTTATTTTGGTCAACATACAGACTTAGCCTTGTATTTTTACTAATATGCTTTGATTGTGTTTTTCTGCATGTTATTATGTTATATGTTGTATATTATTAAAAAAAATCAAAGTTTTTTGAAAAAAAAAAAAAGATTTTGAGAGTGATATTTGGTGAGAATGAAAGTGTAACCAGTCAATGAAGATAGATAGTGGAAAAAAATTTAAAAAATGTTAGCTTGATAGGAAGTTTTATAGTTAGAATTTTAGAAAATGACATATATGTATGTTGAATACTTATGTATAAAAAAAACAGCATGCTATTAGGGGAATATATAAATGCCCACTCAAATGGGAAAAAAGTTATTAGAAAAGTTGTACCTTCATTTGAGGCTCAAGGCTGAACCAAGTGAGAAGCAGGATAATTAAAAATAAAAAAGAAGAGAATTAAATGATTTTTAAAAATCCAGTGGTGCATTTAGCATTTATTTCTGGTAATAAGAAAGGTAAAAGAGAGACAATAAGAAATGAGAGGTAAGATACTATATAAAAAATACAGGAATGTATGGAAAGAAAAAAAAACAGATAAAAGAAAGGAAACAGAGGGCAGGCTGGAAAAAAAAGGGATATGAAAACAAAATGAAATTATGGAAGTTATAAGTAAGTGAAGCTCACGAGAAGAGGAAAGAATGGTATAATATGATTTTAGAATTTGTTTGCAACCATGGAAGGAATTAAAAGAAGATGAAAAGGGCAATAAAAGAATAGGGAAAGATTTGGAAATTCTTATGGAGCAGAGTTTTTTTTTTTTTTTGTGGAAAATTCTATTAGATACGTTTCTGGTGAAAGATTCTGAATTACAAAAGAATAAAGTATTTTTGGAAATGTTTAATAAATGAATGTGGATAGGAAGGATTTATATTTATAGATATGAATTTGATATTACATGGGAAGTATGATAAAGAATTGTGACATTGATAAAAGGGATAAATTACTGTTTGTGACAATATGGATGCTGTGGAAAGGAGATTTGAGAATTTGTTATATAACAAGCAAATGGAAGAGGATGATGCATTCACTGAAATAAGAAGATAGCTGTCAAAGAAAAGGTGAGGATATAAGAGGGAAAATATAAAAGCAAAAAAAAAATGAAAGAAATACAATTGTCTAGTTAAGTACTTTGTGCTGGAAACTTGTAAATAATTGTAAGTATGAATGTAAAAACATGATTCCGTAAATAATTGGTTTAAAATTTTTATACAGTATGAAACAAATGTAAATGTTAATAAAGCACTACTTCTCGTTTTGAGATAGGAAGTCCTGCAGTGAGCCATTTGATGGTTGTGGGATGCAGTATAGTGGTGATCCAGCTCAATATGAGTTGGCAGTTACTGACTCTGTTGAAATGATTTTAGTCAAGTTTGACTAGCCTGCCTAATGTTTTGCTTAAAATAATGGTAAATGAAGAAGAACCAGATATGAATGTATTGTACTGGAACCAAATAATGTGCAAAATAAATCTAGATGAGACTGTGTTAGATCCTGTACAGGAAGTGATGATGTAGCATAAAAGACATGAGAATGGAACTTGTTGTACTTGTCAGTCAATATGAAGAGTCACCTTGTCAGTCAATATGAGGAGTCACTACTAAACTGGTTACAACAAAAAACATAGGATAACCGAGGGTAAAGTTATTAAGGTATTTAAAAGTTGAATGGTTGGGTAGCAGAATCCCTATAATGGTGAGAGGTACTGGAACAATTATCAGATCAGGGTATGACTTTGACAAATAGATTTTTGTGATAACTGGTCATATTGGTGGAATGCTTATAAAGTGAAACAAATTACATGTTTGTAAATTGGAAATGTATTGTCTCAAAAGAAAAACAAACATAGAAATGCTTAAAAAATTATGAAATATATTTAACACAGGTTGAGACAGATTGTTATCCTGTAAGGGAAATAAATTGGGAGCTACTGCTCTTTGATATGATACAAGTAAAAATAAGATTTTTGCTCAATTTTGTGTAAAGCTTTAAAGCAAGAGTCTGTATCTATGCTTAGACTGAAAAATGTTCAAGGTGATGTCCAGGCAAAATCCAATGTTCTGCATGTCGTTGAGCAGTATTTTAAAATTTAATTCTACTGATTGTTTTAAGAATTTATGGACAGTTACAACTTTAACTGAAGAAGAAAATAATTCATTACAAAAAAATTAATTGCTAGAATTAGACATTTTTGGGCCGGATTCATGAAGGTTTGCACGGAGTCTTAGAGTAGAGTAAGACTCCATGCAGCCATCATGTCTGATGAGCGATCCAGGAACAGCCTGCAGGGGTGTGCAAGAGAGCTCCTAAGCGCTCTTACGGACAGGGCTGGAATATGCAAATTACCTTAATTGCAGGCGAAAGGCATGCAAATGACGTAGATTTGCGATTCAGGAAACCCGAACCTGTCCGAGTAAGAGCAGTGTTATTTGCAGAAATGCACTCAGTTGACAACTGAGTACCATTCTGCAAATAGCAAAAAGGAGCCGTGACAGCTCCAAATAAAGGTTGCATCCAGTGCAGGAAGCATGCCAATGGCCAAATAGACGGCTATTGGAAAAGTTTCGTGATGCAATATTAAAATAATTTTTTTTTCGTCGATTTCTGATGTTTAAGCGTAGTACAGCGCTGCGCAAACGGGCTACACTCTAAAACCCAGAATACTAAAAATTAAAACCAAGAAAAA
>NC_056745.1:27420622-27498122 GCF_019279795.1 Protopterus annectens
CATTTTGAAGCTGACATTCAGATGCACAACTTCTACACTGATATGTAGGCTCTGTCTGTTACAGGTGATGAGATATTATGCTTTGTTTATTTATCAATTATGAAAATAATATATTAATCATATTTTTTGTGAATATCTCAAGAATGGAACATCGCACAGTAATGGTTAAGGTATCATTTTAAATCTGACATTCATACTAACAAATTAAATTCAAATTGTATGGGTCTGCATGGTACATAGACCAAGATATTTTGCTTTGCTTTTCCAAAAAGGTAAAAAATATGCACAATATCAGCATTCCTTGCCAAATATTTAATAATGACTTTGATATGCACTATCAACATTTACACTGCTGGAGAAGTCAGTGTCTGTTGAACAACTTTCGCGTTTACATTTTTAGTGTAGCTCTTATAGTTAAAGAGTTATGAACATTTGTTTTCTGTATAGTATTACAAATGGATGGGACCGCTCTTATTCGGCATTTACTTCTCAGATGTGAAAGCAAATATGGGAGGATTATGGCTGACAAAGTTTGCAGATGACTGCAAACTGGGTGCCATAGTCGATTCACATGCTGACACACACATCCTACAGAAAGGTCTCACTGAAACGGACAACTGGTGCCGGAATCATGGCCTCAAACTTAACGCCAAAAAATGTATAGTCATCCCCTTTGGGAAAAACAAAGTACCCACAAATTATCACATAGACAATAACCCACTGAGTACGGAAGAAGTAATCAGAGACCTGGGGACTCAAGTTGATAGTCACCTCTCCTTTGACAACCATGTTGCCAAAGTGGTCAGAAAGACTTTCTACCTTGCCCATCTCATCATGAAGGGATTCTCATCCAGATCAAAGGAGGTCATTGCACCTCTATATTCCTCCCTTATCAGGCCCATGATTGAATATAATGTTCCATTTGGGATGTACCTCACCCGGCACATACAACAACTGGAAAGACCCCAGAAGTACCTTACCAAGAGGATCATGGGACTCAAACATATGCCTTATCCAGCTAGATTAAAGAAACTCCAGCTCTATTCAGTAGCATACCACCTGCTCAGAGGTGATTTGTGCCTAACATATAAGGCCATGTCCAACCAAGAACTGATGGACATGCTCCATCTCAAAAAATCCAAATCCACCAGAACCACGCGAGCTAAGGATTTCAACCTCTGCACAAATATAAATAAGACATGCTGAGGGATAGATTCATAACACAGAGGTTACCCATGATTTGAACAAAAATCCCAGTCCATGTGAGACAGAGCCCTTCATTGGCACTGTTCAAGAAAAATCTCGATGCATGGATGGAAGATCGTAAGTTTACCCCGGGAGTCACCTCAGTGTCACTACTAGACAGAGGTATAGTATACTAAATAATGGGGTCCCACATGTGTCACTACTAGAGAGGCGCAGCTATATAATACGGGGTGGTGAAAGCCGCATCACTATTGGCTAGGCTTGTAAATGCCCCAGGGCAGATAGCATAGTACACTACTATGAAACTATGAAACTATGAAAATGAGCTCAGGCTGCACTGTTGTTCCTATGGTGGAATTAAGCAGGCAGCCTTTTCTGAGCTGCTCCGGAGTGAATGAGTTAATGCTGGGTGGTTTAGTCCAGAGTATGGCATATTTGTGGATAGGAACCTGTACCTCCAGGATGTGCTGTTTAGTGAGGTGACAAGGATAAGGGCCCTAGGTCATGTAGCCCGGAGGGGTTGTGAGGTGTTGTCATGGTGGTTGGCCAACTGCTATGGGTGTGACATACCTCTGTATGTCCGGCAGTGGTAACCTCTGGGTCGGCGGTATGCAACGCACTCTAGCTGTGGTTTTGTGAGTCAGTCTGCATAGGGCATGTGTTTGAGGGCAGTATTACTCTTTGTTAGGTATGTCTGTGGCCTGTCCACTTGCTGTAGTTGTCATGTGAGGTACATACCACATGGGGCATTGTGATGAGTAGAGGGGAACACCGACCTATATTTCCCTAGATGACACACCTTTTGTGATGACACGTGCCACGTAGACAGATTACATGACTACAGTGGCACTGTGATTATCAAAGGGGAGCCTACTGTCCACCTGTGACCCGTGTTCCCTTCTGACACCTTCAGTGTTAGGTAGGCTGCCACCTATGTGGCAGTTACTGCGTAAGTTGTTTTGGAATGGGGTATGGCACTGCAGTATCAACACTGGTGTTCAGTCCATGCCTTGGACAACAGGCACCTGTTGCAGTACATTTTACCCCATGTCTCCCTCTCTCTCTCTCTCTCTCTCTATATATATATATATATATATATACATATCTATACATATCTATCCATATCTATCTATCCATATCTATCCATATCTATACATATCCATACATATCTATATATATCTATATATATATATATACATATATATATATATATATATATATATATATATATATATATATATATATATTTATCAATATATACCCATATATATAGCTATATATATCCATAGATATACCTATATATATCTGCATATATCTATATCTATCTTTATATGTATATATCTATATATCTATATATATATAGATCTATATATCTATAATTCTATATATCTATATTTCTATATATCTGTATGTCTCTGTCTGTCTCTCTCGCTCTATATATATAGACACACACACACACACACACACACATATATCTATATATATATATATATATATATATATATATATATATATATATATACATGTATATATACACATACATCTAAACATCCATTGCTGTACATATAGCTGCACATATAGGCACATATACTGCCCACCTTTCATGGTGGGGATGTCAATTATGCAACAGTTGTGAGACATACGGTTATGTAATACTATTGCACAATGTTGTGCAGAATGCATTCTGCTGTCCTCAGGCCATATAGCTGTAGCAGGCCTCACTGCCTGTAGCTCAGTCCCACAGCGTTTAATCACCACATGACATATACCGGCAATGCTTGCTGTCTGCAATGCCACATGCTACAACCTACATACATATGTGCACATAGCAACCTTCAACAACATACATATGTCCAGCCTTCACTAACAGTTGCAGTATGTCCCTTGCCCTATGCAAATGTGTATGTACGTATAGATATGGACTGCTGCCACATATGGATGTTTCACAGTATGTAGGGTACCCTTCAGACACATCATTCGGATGTCAGCAAATACATATCTGTTACATACCTTACCTTTGTATTCCTCACCTCCGTATGTTGTAGGTGTTGTATTTTTTTTTTTTTAGTTTTGGTTTCCTTTGTTTGTTGTTGTTTGTTTTCAGTGTCTGTCTCCTACTGCCTGTTTGTATCCGTCTATCTGTATGTCTCTGTCTGTCTTTCTCGCTCGCTCTCTCTCTCTCCCAATTGGTGCAATGATATTATTGCATGTGTGGACAGCAGATACAGGCTGCTTTTCTAGGTATCTGCACATGTGCATGTGATGGCCTCTGCACCAATTGGTGCCCACCATTTAGTAATTGCATGCACCCTGCTGTTTGGTAATTGCAGCTCTCACTGTGATTTCAGGACACTGCTATGAAATGATAGGTTAGGTAGGAGTAGCCCTTTCAGTTTTGCACGGTGGGGACCATGCTTGTTTGCTGTGGACACTGTTGTCTCAGTCAGAAGGTTGGTATATGTCTCATATCTGAAGCTGGGTTATAGCCAGTGAAATGCATGTTGTACTGAAACCTGATGTTGCTTCTTCCAGTACACTCTTCTCAGTGTATAGGTTGACTCAAACCTCCTAATGTTAACACTGGATATATGGGAGTATGTACTTTCTTTTTGAATTAGAGAATTAACTGGCATACAACAGTAGTTATTGCAATGTATTCCTATGGCTTTCCTATTTCCCCTTTACATTCATTCATTGTAATGCATGTTATATTTCTTTCAGTACCAAGTTATTGTATATCTGCTGTGGCTTAGTGGTATGTCATGCACACTGGTGAGTCCAAGGTGTGGGGTTTGAGACAGACAAGGGTATTTTATTTTGCTGCTATGCAGTACAAGGGCCCTGTCATACAGAGTGACTAAGGCACTTTTAAGCAGTTGTAAGCAGGTTTGCGCGGGTTTGCGCGACGCTTAGCTAAGCTTTCACAAGCTCAGCATTAGCTTATCATATCTTAGCAATGCTAAGCTAAGTGCACACACACTGGTGCAACCCGCTTACTACTGTTTACAAGTGCTCACTCCCGCTAACCCCTGCATTCATTTCTTTGACAGAAAAGTAAATGGGGAGATAGGAATGTGGTGAGAAAGGGTGCACAAAGAGGGGAAGACAGTAGGGAAACTCGCTCTGGATGTACAGGATGGGTGTGGAGAAGGTCCATAGCTGCCCATTTCTTTACCAGCAACGGCTGTGCATATGTTCGTAATTTGGTGTGAAATTTGCAACCTTCCACCCCTGAGAGAGGGGTGAGAACAACAAAGTCTGTTGTACTGCCAATTATAATTATAAGTTTACGTGTCCAGCAGACATGTGTGCGAAATGGGCAGCTATGTATGGGACGTAATTTTTTTGTGGGAACAGATTGCCCTTTTTTTTTATTTTTTTTTTAGGTGAGAGTGGAATGTGAGGTAGAGGAAGTAGGTATATTTGGGGAGGTAGGTTGGGGAGGTAAACAGACAAGACAAACAAGATGCATACAGGGGTGGAATATGACACATGGGGTGGGTGAACACAATTGACGGGGAAGGTTGTTTGGAAATCGCAAGCCCATAAGCCCACAGATGGTAACAGTGGAACTGAGATCCCCACCCATTGGCAGTTACCACTGCACATTCACAGCCCTGAGGGTGGCTGTGCTGGGGGCTGAGTGGGATGGGCATGCTCACCTGAAAGATGCACCACCCTCACCTCAAGCTGGCGTAGGGGATCATCGACTGAACGCTGGATCTCCCTACGCACCACAGCCCGGACCCTATGAAGGGTGACAGGTGGCCCTTCTCTGCCCACGCTTGCAATGGGGGATGAGCCCCATCCCCTGCAGTGCTTCCACCCAAAGGTGGCACAGGACCAATGGAGGAGGGGACCCTGGGCTGGGCACCAGACCTGCTGGTGCCAGGTGCACTCGCTGGCTGAGGTGGGACAGGTGGGTCCGCTGGGACCGGCCTTCCCATACGTTCTGTGATTAGGTGTGTTTAATTACAATGTAAGCAGAACAGCATTCCAGATTAGTTGTAACAGCATGCAATAATATTCCCATTAACCCAACACACCAAGGGTACAACAGTTGAACAGCAAGCATAACTCATGCATATATTGAACCACAGTGGTTATTCCAACAGCATGCAGGGATGTTTGGTAGCAACAGGCCACCATGATTGTGGTGTTTAAACAGGGCACATGCATCAACGTGAATGCAAATATTTATAGAACAATTGGACATATGTCCCAACAAATATTTAAGATTACACATACCCATTGAGGTGTGGAATTGCATGGTGTATGCACATACAGTAGGGTGTAGAAAAAAACTTGGTTAACATCTTATAATGACCTTTTAGTCTACACTACATTCCTAGTAACTGCAAGTGTATATCCCCTACCTGTATTATTACACTTGCCACCATACATTAGGTTGTGTCATGGGTTTGGCTAGTTGAATATATGCCTGACCTATATCTGACATACTAACTGTCCAGGATGCATATTTCTTGATTGCATTTATATTTCTTTATCTACATATCTGGGATGCTTTCACATGACATTTTCACTTCGATTTGTACAGAACCCTGCATTTGTTGACACACACTCACATTTCTAGTGAAAATGTACATGCTACACGTGTGCCAGGTTTACTTATTCATGTCAGCCAGTAACTGACTATTGTGGACTGTATATATGTTTCACAGCTACTAGCACTTCCATCACCCACTTTATATGGGACTGCATAACTCTGGGTTGCCAGCACATTTTCAAACAGTACTGTTTGTATAATGCAAGGGTACAACAACATTTCAGACTCTGTGACACAGACACACTCTGGGTTTTAGACCTTTATTAATGACATTACACACTTTTCCACAGGCTCACTCCTTTATTTGTTTTAATGGTGTTTATGGCAGACATGTTCAAGACATATTATACCTTTATTAATAGGTTAGAACAATCTTTTTTCAGGCTCACTCACTTATGTTATATGACACTGCCTGCAGAGATATTATTCCAGACATATGTTACCTTTTTTAATGGGTTACTACACTCTTTTTCTGCCTTTCTGATGTTTTTATCTGACAGTACATGCAGATGACTTATTCAGGCAATTCTATGGCTGTTTTATTGGACTACAACACTTTCTTTCATGCTGTCTCCCATATTTTATATAACAATACATGTAGAATGATCACTAACCTGCCTGGTGGCGCAACCTTAGCAGCCTATCAGCATAAGCTTGCTGATTCGTAGCACGGTCATCTGCAGCTGTAAAGTAAATGAAGGGATATTGAGACATACCTATCCATTATACATACTCCATTATCAATTCTTACATACTGCATTCCATGGCTACATACTCAGTTGTGGGGCATTCTGCATCCCACGGGCCTCCTGTATCCACTGGTTCAGGCGGTCCTGCTTTCGTCTCTTCCGGTCTGCATGGTGATGACGGACCTGCTCACCAGTCCGAGAAACACCTGTGGCACTGGTGAGGTCACAAGCTAACCGGTTCCAAGCCTCTGCCTTGTACTCCGTCCCTTGGAACTGGCCCTCCAGGAGTCTTGTCTTGTGGCAGTGGACAAGGAGCCAAGCCATGCATTTGGACTCCTCGATGCCCCAACGTTGCACTCGGAAGCGTGTTCCCTCTCCGACACCAGACATTCTAACTGCAGATGTGAGCTACAATCAGTTATGGTGTATATTCCTGCCTGTGGGGCTTAAATATGCCGCATTTCCCGCACTTTTTTTGTGATTGGCCATTTTGTAAAATTCTTGGCTGACCGCAGACCTGCTTAGTAATGGTTAAACTACCATTCGTAAGTTTATGAATGTTAATAGTGGCTGCTTCCCCTATGTTGTCATGGCTTAATGGTTCTGTACTTTGATTATGATGCACAGGGTCCTTGGTTTGAACCTTGTCATTCTTTTATTTTAATACTGTCTAGACAGGCTAGGGGGTGTGGCTGCGTTTAAGCAACTTAGCTCTACGTTGCTCCCTGGTGCCCTGGTTGGCATGGTGTGCACGTCCGAGCAAACACATTGTGCTGGGTAAATCACTTTTAAACTTTGGGCAACTCTATTGCGCTGGGTAACGTGCTATTAAACTATGGGCACCTCTGTTTAGCTGGGTAAAGCGCTGCTTAATGGCAGGCTATTATATATCTGGATCCTTTAAAAATATATATTTTGTTCACTGATACATTGGCCATTTCACTGCTTTTAATAAAATTTTAATCATATATGTCTGGTATTATTTCAAATACTGATTTAAAACATAAATAATAAGGGGAGTGGTGGGACTCGAACCGTGAATGCCTCCTCTTTGTGCATACGGTCTACCATTACGCTATTGCAATTTGGTGCAATTTGCATAAACATTCTTTCTTATGCTCTTCCATGTCGGAATTGCTAACTGTAGCTAAACAATGGGCACACCCACGCACACACGCGCAAATACGGGCAGCTATATCATGGATTAAAAAAAAATATATATATATATTTTACTTTTTATAACTGTGATGGGGGTTTACAGTGTCAGGGAGTGTGGTGTTGGGTGCAAGTACATTTGAGCGACCTCGCTCTTGTGTGTTGACATTTTGCTTTTACTACACTTGCAGGGGCGTGGACATTTAGACTGCTTGACAGTTGGACACGCCCCCTGCTTTCATACTCGGTCCGTGTAAGAGTTACGGTTGAGTCAGCGTGCCCTCATGAACATTCATGGCACGCTGATGTCATACCGTTCAACTGCAGCCACCGAGTAAGACTTATTAGGTCTTACACGGAGGATTCGTGAATCCGGGGGTCAGTTTTAAAAAACCTAGTAGGGATTCATCCCGCTTTAGACAGAATTCTATACTGTTTTCATAAAAATATGACTGAGGCAGAAACTTATTTTTCTTAATGTGTTGAAAGAATGGTTAGAACATGGTATATTATGTGAACAGTTATATGATGGAGATGTTGAATTTAAAAAAGGAGATAAACAAGATTTACATAACTTAAGGCCTATAACCTTACATAACTCAAGGCCTTTAACCTCACATAACTCAAGGCCTATAACCTTACATAACTCAAGGCCTATAACCTTACATAACTCAAGGCCTTTAACCTTACATAACTTAAGGCCTATAACCTTACATGACAAGTATGAGCCATATATTACAGAGGATCAGGTTGTTCATGGACTCCCCTGGCCATGTGAACTACCTCTACCAAGAGACACACTTCTACTTCCATCACTCCAGCAAGAAGTCAGAGTGCTACCTGAATGTGAACAATATCTGTGGATGAAATGTCATCAAGATCACTTTCATGGCAATGACCACATGGATAATCAAATCTGGATCTAGCTACATCCACAACTGATGTAGCAGTGAAAGTACTGCTATTGCAGGAATGGAATGCTGCACACCTTTGGCTATGTTGGTTGATGTGTGATGATGTACCTGCAGACTGAACCTGTGGATGTTGCCCTTCCACCAGCAGATGATCCAGGACAAACACTGCACAGTCCAGTGTACTATTCATCCTGTCCATGGAATCACATACACAGTTCATGCAGTCTCATACATCAAAATGCACTATATACAGTAGTATGACTATTTCCTCCAAGGCCAGGTGGAACTTGATTTTGCATCAGCAGTCCTGCATATGTGATGGGTGGCAGCTAATGACACACCAATGTCAGGGTGTGACAAGCATACCTTCTCTTTGTAACTCTACTGATATCCTCATATGGTCCCTTACCCTCACAATGGCTGGAGGAAGATATCAGCATCTCTGCGACTGAGGTAATCATACTACCATAGTCAGGTATGTCCCCATCAACCTGTCCACTCTCACGTTTCTATGTCATGGGTGTGCATAGGCATTCTTACTGTGTCCAAACTTTAGGGACTGAATGTGGAAGGCAAAATCCCTGTGTCAGGCCTACCTCCTACAACACCAGACTGTGTCTGTTCATCACCAGTCAGTTCACCAGCAGTCATGCATCAAGATGGGTGTAAGCTATCTACACACCAATGTCAGGGTGTGGCAAGCATACTATCTCAATGCACCTCTACTGCCATCCTTCTATGGTCCCTTACCCTCACAATGGGTGGAGGAGGATAAAAGCATCTATTCAACTGAGGTAACCACATCACCATAGCCAATTGTGTCCCTGTCAACCTGTCCACTCTCACATGTTTCTATCTCATGAGTATGCACAGGCATTGTAGCAGTGTCCAAACTGTGGAGAGGGGATGTGGAAGGCACAGTCTCTGTGTCAAATCCACCCTCTGCAAACCCAGAATGCATATGTCCATCACCTCCATCATAATCAGAGTCTACTGTTCGCCCAACATCAGGTGCTGGTGGCATAGTCAATACTTTACCTGATGTCACTCCAAGAAAAACAAACAATAAAGAACCATGAATAAAACAATAATTAACTAAACAAAAAGAAAACAAGCAGACATATATTAGAGATTAATACATATAACTACCTTGGTTGCAGAGATGCTGTAACTCATAGCCATACTATGTGCAGGTGGTCCCTTTAACTCAATGCCAGATGAACATAGACACAAATTAAATTATAATTGATAGTGGTATTGTAAGCATGCAGATTGCTAGAAGTAACTGTAGGGAGGGCATGATTTTACAGATTGTGTGTGTGTGTGTGTGTGTGTGTGTGTTTGTGTGTATATATATATATATATATATATATATATATATATATATATATATATATATATATAGTTTTTTTTTTAATGGCATACTTGGGGCATCAATTAAGGAAATCCCATGTTTCAATATGGCAAAGGTGCACACATGCAATAATTCTAACATTTTAAAAATTGATTAAAATTAATAGATGGTATTTTGCTATAGCATGGAGGCAGTCACAAATTCTAATATTAGATGTACAGAATGTCCTGAAAAAGATCTCTTTTCAATTAACTAAATTAATTCACTTAATATCAAGCATTGCATTTAGTTCATATGTTGTTCCAAAATAGCATTTTATTATTGTGATTTATTCAGTTTTTACCTTGCACTCCTATTTTTCTAGTGGTCTATGCTTTTCTTAAAACTGGAGCAGATGAGATTTAATATGCCAGGCACAGGTGATCCAATAGCCAGTCTGTAACATATAATGAACTGAGGCAGTTTCCGTACTCTATCATAGAAGTTCATGTTTTCCAGCCCATATTGTTTCTTTGTTAAGAATCTCAGAACTTTATCAGGCTGTAGTGGGTATCTTGTTTTAAGCTGCAGAATATTTTATTATATCCTATTAGTAGCCTTAAAAATTATGTATGTAAATGTAGAATGGCCTCTCAAAACTTACAGACTATCTTCTGTTTGAGGTGTGGTAGATTGTCGGCAGGATTCACGATGGCTTGCACGGAGTCTAAGAGTAGTGTAAGACTCCATGCAGCCATCATGTCCAATGAGCGATCCACAAACAGCCTGTAGGGGCGTGTAAGAGAGCTCCTAAAAGGGCTCTTACACGGACAGGGCTTGGATATGCAAATTACCTCACTTGCAGCTGAAAGGCATGCAAATGAGGTAATTTTGCGATCCAGGAAGCACAAACCTGTTCGTGTAAGAGCCGTGTTATCTGCAGAAATGTATTCAGTTGACAACTGAGTACCATTCTGCAAATAGCACAGTGGAGCCTTGTCAGCTGCAAATAAAGGTTGCATATGTTCCAGGAAGCATGCCAATGGCCAAATATATGCCCACTGGCAACGTACCCCCATGCAAAATTAAAATAAAAATGTTTTTTTTTTCGGTGATCGCCGATGTTTAAACTTAGCGCAGTGCCGCGCAAACAGGCTGTGCTGTAAAAAAACAGAAAAATAAAAATTTAAAACCCACAAACGTGGGTTTTATGCAAACCATGAATTTACAATGTAAGGGAATAGCAGGCTGAAAACAACATGGCCACCGACTAGGGGTTGCTAAGGGGGGAAGCTCAGTGTAAGACATGTAACTAAGCATTAGTAGGCAATCCTATGTAAATGAGTTTTAGGATAGTGAATTGCTCTGTTACATAGCAAATGAGCACAATCCCTGGAGTGTAGGAGTAGGATAAGGGGGAGTAACAGAGTAAGAGATAGGTGACATCACAGGGGGGTATGTATGAAAGAAATGCAGCTCAGTGGAGCAGAGTGGCATGTGAAAGCTGTCAGTCACACATCATGGAAAGAGGTGTGTCAAGAAGTACACATGGGAAAACCAAGAAATGGAAGGTGTACACTGTGGATAACACCAAAGTTTCTTGCTGGACGTGCATACGCACGTGTGCGTGCTCAGAGGCCCGAGTAAGATAGGGTGCGTGCGTGTAAGTGCGAGTGCACACGTTTAAGCTGGAGTAAGCATGTAGAAGCTTGTTTAAAGACCTGTATGCTCATTTGCGCTGGTGTATGCATGTTTTAACCTGAATAAGCAAGTTTTAGTCTGTCTAAGCATGTGTGCACGCTTGTTAGCTGCTGTGAGTGTGTTTGTGCTTGTTTGCACGTTGTCCCCCCCCCGAGGAAACAGAAAGGAAAAAGGAAGCAGAAGAAATTGTAGGAAGCTACCAGGGAATACTAGCAGAGGGAACAGGTGAAAACAATCAGAAGCAGGCAATTACACGGGCAGAACAGTAGCCCAGCCCAGCACTTAAAACTCTGCAAACAACAGTGCAGTATGTTTCTCTCAAGAGACACTGCAACACTGGAGTAAGCTATTAGAAGTGAAAACTGAAAAAGCTTCACTCAGACAAAAAATGCTAGGGGCTGCCATAGCTGTTATAAAGCGACATATGCAACATGTTGAGGGTGGTGACAATGCAAATGCTGCCAGACACCCCACAGTGAGGAGACAGAGAAGAGTGTACAGGTCCAGGGTCACCTACCAAGGGTTACATGAGCTGGAGATAGTGGAGTGCTATAGAGTGGACAGAGACCTCCTACAGCAAATTATTGAGCTGTGCAGGCCACGCCTCACACACAGAACCAACAGAGCGGAACCCATCCCAGTGGAAACCAAGGTATGTGTTGGCCTAAGAATACTAGCAACAAGTACCTTCCAGAGACCAACTGGTGATATGATGGGGATATCACAGGCATCAGCATCCAGGGTACTGCACCAGTTCCTGGATGCCATGTCAACACATGTCGGTGATCATGTATATTTCCCCAATTCCCATGAGGTATTGGCCAGCAATATGCGTCTCTTCCAGCAAATAGCAGAATACCCTGAGGTAGTGGGTGCAATAGACTGCACGCATATACACATCAAAGCACCAGCCGGTGAGCGGGGTAGGGCCTACATTAACCGCAAGGGCTTCCCCTCCATCAACTGCCAGGTCATGTGTGATGCCCAGGGCATAATAATGAATGCGTGGGCTGGCTGCCCTGGAAGCTACCATGATTCCCATATCTGGCATTTGATGCATCTGTACCTAACATTTTCCAATGGGGACATCCCACATGGTCACCTACTGGGGGATGCTGGCTATGCACTGGAGCCGTGGCTGATGACACCCATCAGAAACGCACACACACCTGAACAGGAATGCCATAATGAGGCACACGCACAAACACGTAATGTAATAGAGCGTGTGTTTGGGCTGCTCAAGTCATGGTTCCGGTGCCTGGACACATCTGTTGGAGCCTTGCAGTACTCACCAACTACATGTACCCAAATTGTCATGATATGTGCTATGCTACATAATATGATTCTGTGAAAACAGCTGCAGCAGGACCAGCATAGGCCCGGGCCAAACAGCCCCCCACCATTGCCAAGGCCATCACAGGCAGAGCGTGACTCAGAGGAGGAACAACCTGAGCCTGCCCCAGTAGGCAGAAGGAGGCATGCCCAGTATGCCTTGGCCTCGGCAAAGAGGCAACGCATAGCACATACACTGGCTCAGTAGGAACCCTGGAAATGATACCTCTCTCTGACCCACACATATAGTAAAAGGGATGCCTAAGTTGACACAGCCTGCTTTCAAACATGTACAGGGAGTGTAGTATGTGCATCCAACATAGGCAGCCCTGCAGCACCACCTGAGGCATGATTGCCATGTGTTAAGCAATGTAACACCATGTAGTATATGCAAACTTGATGACCCTGACTAACATCCAACCCTCACCAAGCATGATACCATAATATGAAGACAAGATGATCAATTACAACAATTGGCTTAAGTATTGCTGTTAGTCAAATGAGATCCAATGCCTGTCAGCCTGGGATGACTTGCTGAGCAAGACACGATGCTCCACCTGCTAGGGATGGTTTGCACCTATCACCCCTGGCCTTTTGAATACTGGCAAAGGCTGTTGTCACCCCCATAGTGCCTTGAATAGGTAAGGCTGAAAACACAAACCCACCTCCATAGGTATCACAATGGATAAGAAACTAGAAGTAATGCTACCCAATGCCAGAAGTCTAAACTGCAAGATGCATGCAGTCCAAACTCTCCTCAGCATGGAGAATGTTGATATCTGTGCAGTAACAGAAACCTGGTTCAAGGCTCACAAGAGCACCCTGACACTACCAGGTTACACCTCATACCATGCTTTACAGCCCCAAAACATGGAACAAACTACAAAAGGAGGGTGACTAACAATAATTGTCAAGGATAACCACATCCCCAGGTTGGTGCCACAGCAAGACGAAGCACGGACTATCCAGCGGCAAGTAACAGTGGCTAAAACTGCCTCCCAGTTTGAAGCCTGCTACAGACCACCCTCCTAAATCCAGGAACCGCACTTGGCCTACTTGAGAACATGTGAAAATATGAAGGTCTCTCCAAACAACATTATATTGGGCGACTGCAACTACCCAAATATGGACTGGGAGCATTATTCTAGCTCCAACACCCTAGGCCAAAGATTCCTAGAATTCATAAACCAAAATGCTATGGAACAACTTACCACTCCCACAAGAGGGGTAAGCATACTGGACATGATAATCACCAACATGGGGACTCTATGCCCAAGACGAGAAGAGTATCCCTCACTGGTAAGATCAGACCATAGAGTAATCTCACTGGATATTCACATCCCGACCCCAGTCCCTGGCCAGAAAACCACAGTGAAAAACATGTGTAAGGCAAATTTTGCACTCCTCCAAACTGAGGTGGAATCCATTAAAGCCCTTGTGCCTGTGGAAAATATGGCCCAGACCTCAGAACCCTTTATAAATGCATTCTATGAACACCTTCAGGAATGCATGGATTATGCAATCCCAAATAAAACCCAAGACCCAATCCTCCAAATGCAGGCATCTGGCCTGGTGGACTCCAGCCATTACCAAACCATGCAAGAGAAGGAGGAAGCTACTACATGATAGAGCAAAACCCAAAAAGGGACGTCATCTCTGATCAGTATTATGACAAAAAACTATGGCCACACATAAAATCCTCTAAGGCCAGCTACAAGATAAAAATTGCACAGGACACTAAGGATAATCACAAGGCTTTCTTAACTGATGATAGGAACCTGGGTGGGAATTCACAGATATGCTCAGAATTAGTCCAAAATGACAAACAATACACCAAACCCACACACATTGCCAACATCCGACCTTACAGGTTAAGTGCAAAATCCCCCCCCCCCCCACCAAAAGGCCAAATATCTATCCCAGCAGAGTGTTGGCCCCCTGACATTGCAGATGCTCAGGCAACAGCCAGCATCTCCAAAGCAAAACACACAGCATCAATGGGACCAGATGGTGTCCTGGGCTGTGTCCAACATGAACTCCAAGAAGAATTGAACACCAAATAAAACTACTGCTCAATCTCAGCCTTACCACAGGATATGTATCCAAAGAGCAGTGTACAGCAACAGTGGTCCCTCTCCACAAAGGTTGGTCTGCAAAGCTATGGAAAGGATCATCAGGGACCTCAGAAATAAAGATATTGGGGACCTACAGACACTGGACCCTACCCAGTGTGGCTTTCTTAAGGGCAGATCCTGCTCCTTAAACCTGGTTGAGTCATTTGAAACAGTCACCAAGGCCATTGATGAGGGGAAGGTGGTCCACACAGCCTATCTGGACCTTGCAAAAGCCTTCCATACAATACCCCACTTGTTCATTATAGATAAGCTCACCAACTTAAATATAAACCCCTATGTCAGTAGATGGGTTGCAAACCAGCTCAAGGACAGAACTGACATGGTCAGAAATGCTGCAGCCATGTCAGACTCCAAACCAGCTACAACTGGCATCCCACCTCGGTCCTGGGGCCTCCCTTGTTTGGTATATATTTCACAGAGGTACAGGCCAACATGGAAGGACTGTGTTTGAACAAGTTTGCAGATTACTACAAACTGGGTGCCATATCTGACCCTCCAGCTGACACAAGCATCCTACAAAAGGGCCTCATAGAAACAGACAACTGGTGCCAGAGCTATGTCATCAAGCTAAATGCAGAAAAGTGTATAGTCATCCCCTTTGGAAAAACAGTAAGTGCCCACCAATTACCACATAGGTGTTAACCCATTAAGTACTTTAGAAGTAATAAGAGACCTGGGGACACAAGTTGATAGAAATCTTGCATTTGACAACCATGTGGCCGTAGTGGTTAGAGAAACATTTCACATACCCACCTAATCATGAAGGTATTCACATCTAGATCAGGGGAGGTCATTGTGCCTCTTCAGTCATCCTTCATCAGGCTCACAATTGAGTACAATGGCCCTTGTGGGATGTACCTTAGCAGACACCTCCAGCAACTGGAAAGACCCCAAATGTACCTCACCAGGAGGATCAAAGGGCTCTAACAGATGCCATGTGTTGCCTGATTAAACAAACTGCAACTCCACACAGTGGCATGCTGCCTTCCCAGAGGCAATCTGTGCCTGATGTATAAAGCCATGTCCAAGCTGGAATCAATGCACATGCTGCACCTTGTAAAATCTGAATGCCATTGAGCTATGCACATGAGAGACCTGAACCTCATCACTGACATAAATAGGACATGCTGTAGTGATTGATCCATAACCCAGAAGCTCCCTCCACCATTGAGTAAACTCCCAGTCCAGGTTAGCCAGAGAGTCCCTCATTGACTCTCTTCAAGAGGAATCTTGATGAGTGGATGGGAGATTGTAGGTTTACCCTGGGTATCACTTTTATGTCACGGTTAGACAGAGGCACAGTATACTAACCTTGAAAAATGACATGGCAAACTCCAGTTAAAATGTGTGTTGAAGGACAAACACACTCTCTGACAAGGATTACAAATGGTCTAGGGCACATAGCCTAGTGTTTGTCAATGTCCACCCAAGTTGCGGAATACACTACTAATGTTGGACAAGCCTGGTTTAAGTAGGCCATAGCTGAACAACATGCAACATGGTCATATTTGCACAACTGGCCCTTAACCAGTCTGGTGTGCTCAGTATGAATATTTAAAGCAGTGATAGGACTGAAACCCAGGATACTGTCCACCACAGTGAAAGGACTGAACCAGTACACTATACAATATTACAGTGTTTGGTCAGTATGAAAAAATGTTGACAAGTGTATGCAAACTATCCCATGGAAACCCTGCAGGCACAGCATAATCCTTGTTGGGTTAAGACACAAAGCAGTTGGGCAGTAAGAGCACAACATGACTTCCAACACACAACTATAAATGTCAAATATTGTTCAAGTTCACACACAACCACAAATGTGGTGGACCTCAGATCTCAACATATGGAAAGGTCACACTGGGCATGCTCACACACTTTGATAAATGAGACATATGTCAGGCAACAAACCATGGAAAGCCTGAACTGGGCATGCTCACACACTTAGGCTATGTCTCAGTATAGCAGTTGGCCACACATATCTGGCATTCGTATGTGTTAAGCCAGGAACCTCACACAATACAGCAATCTGCCCAGTGCACACAGTTAAATGACAACAGAGACATAAGTAATATAGTGGAACCCTCTCATATTCAAACATATTCCACAGATACACAAGTTGTTCATAGAAACAGGGAAAGCTATGACAATAAACACCTGCAAACAGTTTATCAGCAACAAATATTGTGCATCTGAAACATAAACATATGGGTGCAGAGGTCAACACTAGGCTGTTTGACCTAGGGAATACATAAGCCTAGCCAGAGTGTATTTGGCATCTGCCTCCCCAGTACAGTAGCCTACTGTGCCTCTGTAAAGTAGGTCACAGAAGGCACCGTTTAAGGCTAGTGTGCTGTGCCTCCATCAAGCAGGGACACAGTGGAGATCCCAGGGGTTGAATTTGCAATGTCACAGCAATGTGGCTGGAGTTTGCTGGAAGTGGGTTGGCAAGGGGCTATGTCTAACATTAATTGGGATTCAATTTCAGACTGAGGGGAGCCTTATCTGCAGTGTCTGGACAATTTCACTGTCAAAACTTGCAAGTGATGATTTTGAGGGATTGAAGTGTCTTGCCAATACTGTTCAGAGATGTCCTCCCTCTGTGGGATATTGCTCTGTAATGTTTTAGCTCCCTCCTTCTGTTGTACAGCTTATATATGGCTGGTGTAAACCAGACAGGTCTCCTGTTGTGGAGGAGTCTTGGTTTTATTTGGGATAGCATGATCAATGCAAACCTTCCGGATGCTCATAGAATGCATTTGTAAAGGATTCTGCAGATTGGGCTGTATAATCCTCCAGCATGGGGCCTTTGAAGCATTCCACCCCAGTCTTCACAAGTGCAAAGTCTGCTTTTGAGAAATACGTTTGTTTGCAGTGATTTCCTTGCCTGGGGGTGGGGATGGGATATGGACGTCCAGGAAAAGTTGGTTATGGTCAGATATTAACAATGGTGGTCTAACTCTGGTGTGGAACATAGAGTCGCCATGTTGCTGATGGTCAGGTCCAATATGTATTCCCCCTTGTGGCTGTGGTGACTGGTTCTGCCATAGCACATGGATTCACAAATTGTAGTGGCTGTAGGGTGATGTTGTTGAGGCCTGAGTAGTTCCCTCACTCAATATTCCTGTACCTGAAGTTAACCACTGTAATGGTGTATGTGAACACCTTCATATCCTAGACTGTTCCCAGGGAAGCCAAGTGTGGTTCCTGGATATGGGAAGGGTGGTCTGAACTACACACCAAACCAAAAGTCAGTTTTGCACAATGCTATTTGTATATGTATGGCCTGTCATGCTTAGTGCAGTGGTAACAACTGAGAGGTGTGTGTATCTGTGATGTATATGGATACACCCCCTGGTTGTGTTGTGTGTTACAAGTCCTGTGGTCATGAAGCATGGTATAAAACATAACCTGGCAGTGCTGATGTGCATATGTGACCCTGAAGTAGGCGTCTGTTAATGCATATATATTCTATCCCCCATACTGAGGGATAGTAATAGATGTACATACCTCTTTCAAAATAATGATGTCAGCACCCTATAAATACTGCAGGAGAAGAAAAGCCACCCAGTAATTCAAATAGCGTGTTCTGTTAATGCGTTTCTCTCAAGTGTCATAACATAGTTAGGTAGGGGTTTGAATCCTGCAAATGCTCTGTGTGTGATTGGGGGCAGGGGGCAAGGTGTGTGCAATTCTCTTTGAAAGAAATGGCAACTGGAATAACACACTACATGATGTACATTCCTCTTTGTAAAGACTGATCATGTCAGCACCCTATAAGTATAGCAGGAGAAGGGAAACCACTCACTAATACAAATAGCGCGCTCTGCCAATGTGTCTCTCTCAAGTGTCATAACATAGTTAGGTAGGGGTTTGAATCCTACAAATGCCATGTGTGTTTTTGTCACACAGTTTGTCAATGTGTGGTGGGTGTTGCTTTTATTATTGTATGACATATAATTATAACAGTAATTTCAATGCACACATCAGGTATGTGTGTGCCACATAGAGATATGTACCTGTGACCTTAAATAGTTCCTATGTGTGAAGCCTGCCTCATGTGTATACAGTTGTTACCTGTGCCAGCATGTCCTGCAGATTCCCAGACTGTACGCCATACATGTATGTTGTTGACAATGCAGGCTACTGCAGTGATCTGTGTCCTAGGCCAACTGGATGACACACACTCATGCAAGCTTTGATATATTAATGTGGGTGAGGGTTCATGTCTGGAGTATATGTCACACATGTTATAACATAGCAAAGTCTGTGAGTAACGGACATCCAATGTAGGTGTATGGCAACTGTTGCTGATATGCATAAAGACACCTTCTTGCTTAGGCGATACACCAAGGGACTGCACAATACCTTTGGAAATGTGAATATCACAGGATAGACAAGAAAACACTTGTCCATATGTACACACCATTCCCGTTCTACATGATGGGTGCTGCCACCTACATGGTACTACTGGAATACTATGTTAAGTACATGCTGATGACAAAGTTACAGTTGCGTTACAGTAATAGAGCATGGCTTGGACAACAGGTAACCATCTGTATGATACCCATGTGGTGGTCATGTGTGTCATGTGCAGAATGCATTGTAGGCCACTGTATACATTTCCAGTCGTGGATTAACATATCACTAGTGTGTTGGCATGTATGTGAGACTGCTATATGCCAAACAGCATTCTTCACAGGGATGTGTGTGGTTCAGTAAGAATGGCTACTGGTATAGTGTAGTACTGCAGGGATATCACTGACACTGGGTTTCCTACATCTGTGTATCAGTTGAGGATACATCATGTAATAGGTTCATAGGTTCATACTAGGCTATCTGCCCTAGGGCAGTTATAAACCTAGCCACACTGTGTTTGTCTTATGCCACCCATGTTAAATTAATTTTGATATGGCCTTTTTCCAGGTTAGTATACTCAGCCTCTGTGTAACAGTGACACCGATGTGATACCCGGGGTAAACCTACAATCTCCCATCCACTCAGCAACATTCCTCTTGCAGAGAGTCATTAAGGGACTCTGCCTAACCTGGACTGTGATTTTATTCCAGAGTGAATGGAGCCTCTGGGTTATGAATCTGTCCCTCCAGCATGTCCTATTTATGTAAGTGCTGAGGTGCAAGTGTCACAAGCACATAGCTCCATGGGATTTGGATTTTCTGAGGTGCAGCATGTCCATTAATTCCAGGTTGGACATGGTTCTATATGTCAGGCATCTGTTTGAGCCCTTTGATCCCCTTGGTGAGGTACTTTTGTGGACTTTCCAGTTGCTGCAGGTCAGGTGTCTGGTAAGGTACACCCCAAAAGGGGCATTGTACTCAATTATGGGCCTGATGAGGGATGACTAAAGAGGCATGATGACCTCCTGTGATCCAGCTGTGAATCTCTTCATGATTAGGTGGCCCATATAAACTGTGTAACCACTACAACCATGTGGTTGTCAAATGACAGTTTGCTATCAACTCGGGTCCCCAGGTCCCTAATCATGTGTACAGTACCTAATGGCTTACCACCTATGTGTTAATTTGTGGGCACTTAGTTTTTGCCAAAGGGGATGACTATGCAGGTTTTGGCGTTTAGCTTCTGGCACCAGCTGTCTGTTTCTATGTGGCCCTTTTGTAGGATGCTTCTGTTGGCTGGTGAGTTGATTATGGCGCACAGTTTGCAGTCATCTGTGAACCTGCTCAGCCACAGTCCTTCTGTGTTGGCCTGTACCTCCGAGAAATATATACCAAACAAGAGAGGTCCCAGGACTGAACTCTGTGGGATGCCACTTGTAACCGGTTTGGAGTGTGACATGGCTACAGTAATTCTGACCATGTGTGTTCTCTCCATGAGCCAGTTTGCAATCCATCTAGTGACATAGGGGTTTATAGTTATGCTGGTGAGCGTCTCTATAATGCCTGAGTGAGGTATTGTATCGAAGGCTTTTGTGAGGTCCAGGTAGGCTGTGTTGAACACCTTCCCCTCATCACTAGCCTTGGTGACTGTTTCAAAGACATCAACCAGGTTTAAGAGGCAGGATGTGCCCTCAACAAAGCCGAACTGGGTAGGATCCAGTGTCTGTAAGTCCCCAATAACTTTATTTATGAGGTCTATGATGATCCTTTCCATAGCTTTGCAGATCAAGCTAGTCAGGTGTACAGGGCAATAGTTTCCAGGATCCGTTGAGGCACCACCTTTGTGGAGAGGGATCACGTGTGCTGTACGCCACTCCTTGGCTACATATCCTGTAGTAAGGCTGGGATTGAACAGTAGTTTTATGTTTGTGTTCAGTTCTTCTTGGAGTTCATGTAGGATGCAGCCTGGGACACTGTCTGCTCCCATTGATGCTGTGTTTCTGCTTTGGAGAGGGTGACTGTGCATCTCAGATGTCAGGGGGGCATCACTCTGCTGGGATATATATTTGCCCTTGTGGTGGGGAGGGGGGTGAACCTGTCAGCAATAATGTTGGCAATGTATGTGGCTTAGGTGTATTCTTTGTCATTTAGGATAACTTCTGAGCATATCTGGGTGGGAATTCCCACCCAGATTCCTAACATATGTAAAGAAAGCCTTGTGATTATCCTTAGTGTCTTGTGCAATATTTCTTTTGAAGCTGGCCTTAGATGATTTTATGAGTGCCCGTAATTTTTGTCCAAATACTGATCAGAGATGCCTTCCCTTTGTGGGATATTGGTCGATCATGCAGTAGCTTCCTCCTTCTACTGTTTTCTGTTATGTGGCTAGGGTCCACCAGAAAGGACGCCTGTCTTTGGAGGATTGGGTCTTGGTTATATTTGGAATTGCATGATCTGTGCATTCCTGGAAGTGTTCATAGAATACGTTTATAAAGGATTCAGCACTGTGGGCCATATTTTCCACAGGCCCAGGGGCTTTGAAGGATTCCACCTCTGTCTCGGTTTTGAGCTGTGTGGAATTTGCTTTACACAACTTTTTCACTGTGGTTTTCTGTGCAGGGGCTGTGGTTGGTATGTGAATATACAGTGAGATTACTCTATGGTGTCATCTTACCAGTGAGGGATACACTTCTGGTCTGGAGCATAGAGTCCCCATGTTGGTGATGATCAGGTGCAATATGTTTTCCCCTCTTGTGGGAGTGGTAACAAGTTGTTCCATAGCATTTGAGTTTATGAATTCTAGGAACCTTTGGCCTAGGGTGTTGGAGCTACAGTAATGCTCCCAGTCTATGTGTGGGTAGATGAAGTTGCCCAATATAATGTTGTTTGGAGACACCTTCATATATTCATGTGCTCTTAAGTAGGCCAAGTGGGTTTCCTGGGTTTAGGATGGTGGTCTGTAGCAGGCTATGAACTGGAAGGCAGTGTTACCCACTGTTAGTTGCACGTGGATTGTCTGTGATGCTTCATGCTGTGGCACCAACATGGGGGTGTGGGTATCCTTGACATTTATTGATACTCACCCTCCTTTCATAGTTAGTTCCATGTTTTGGGGCTGTAAAGCATGGTATGAAGTGTAACCTGGTAGTGCTAGGGTGCTCTTGGGAGTCTTGAACCAGGTTTCTGTCACTGCACAGATATCAACATTCTCCATGCAGAGTAGAGTTTGGACTGCATGCATCTTGCGGTTTACATGTCTGGCACTGAGTATCATTACTTCCATTTTCTTATCCCCTGTGCTACCTATGTAGGTGGCCTTGTGTTTACATGTCCATCATTGAGTATCATTACTTCCATTTTCTTATCCCCTGTGCTACCTATGTAGGTGGGTTTGTGTTTTCAGCCTTACCACCAGAATGCAAAGATGTGCAGACATTACACTGTTGGAATTAACACCGGTGTATAAAAAACTACAATGACAATCATACTGTTAATGCATCAGGCATGCTGGGATATATCCACAATGATAGCATTACACTGTACTGGTAACAACATGATAATATTACTACAGTTCTATGTAGTCACCCTGTGCATCAGCATCATGCTATCCTGTTCCTGCATCAATGTTACAGATTGCAGGAGGTGGCACAGTTTCATCATATGCACAGGGTGTGTACTTGGTATGCCAGAGTCTGCCATTGACACATCCAATCGACATGTATGTGTGTGTGTGTTAGTGAGGGACAACACTACAACATGGGGCAATGTTGATGCGGTGTGTGTGTGTATGTGTTAGCCCTAGGTGTTAGTATTATATATGTGTGTATGCATGCACACAGTTCCACCTCATGGCTGCCATATACGGGTGTTTGTGGACAGCCACAGACTGTACCTGCCAGGTCATACAGATCACTGTCTCTGGCCACGGACACGGTACCTGTGCCTGGCAGGGGTACTACGGACAGTATCAGGTACTAAGCCAGACTGGGTACTGTCATCAGAAGCAGTCGGTTGATGACTGGACACATTTCCCTGATGGGACTGTCCAGAGCCATGTCCACGTGGTCTTCTAGGGCGGTCTGATGACAGCACAGACCCAGCATTGCTGGGGCTGGTACTGGCACTATGGGAGCGGCTGCGGGTTTGTTGTCATCCGCGACGACTGCCAGCTGCTGATGTTGCTGGCATACATCCACGTCGACGCCTCAACCGTTCTGCATTGCCCTGGCTCATGGACATGTAGCTGTGGAACAGATCTAATGTGTCCCCCCAACGTCTGTCAATGACCTCGCTGACAGTACGGATGGCAGCCGCAATGTCATGCATAGTGTGATTCATAGCAGTGTGATGTGCTCTAAGCTCCCTCAGACCCTGTCTGGTGTACCATTCCATACATGCCTGTGCCTGCATTACAGCCCGGAACATAGCTGAGGTTGAAAGACCTCTGTGGGCACGTCTGACAGGGGCAGTATGACCATGGATGCTCCCACGAGAACCCCTGGACATCTGCCTGTGTGGTACCATGTCAGGACTCTGGCCATGGCTGCTGTGAGGGGATGCATGTGCCACTGATACCACATTACCCTGGTCAATGCCCACTGTATGCTGTCCCTCAGCTAAGGACATTGGTGACAATGGATGTATCAGCAGGATGACTGTGCGCATTGATGGGGTTGACTGCTGTGTACTGTTGATTGGCTGACCAACAACAGACCCTGTCACACCTCCCTGTGCCATTACACATGTATCTTCATTATCACTATCCCTAGCAGTGGCTTCAGGTTCCCTGCTGCACGCCAACAGAGCAACATCAGAACCTGTGAGAGGAAGACAGGAAACGCAGTTTACGATGTGTACACAATGTTACCACAGATGCACAAGGGCACATGCACACATGCACACATGCACATGGTCACATGCACACATGCACAAATGCACATGGGCACATGCACACATTGGCACATGCACACATGCACACATGCACATGGGCACATGCACACATGCACACAGGCACATGCACACATGCACATGGGCACATGCACACATGCTCACATGCACATGGGCACATGCACACGGGCACATGCACACATGCACATGGGCACATGCACACATGCACACATGCACATGCACACATGCACATGGGCACATGCACACATGCACATGCACACATGCACACTCCTCAGTACATGAGATACAAACACACACACACCTGCAATCCAACACATACACAATACTGTTTGAGGGTATTATTACTATTATTATCATTAGTATTAATAGTATTGTTATTACACACTCACCAGCATGGATTGGCTGTCTTGCTGTTACTCCAGAGGGACCTGCACAAATAAGACAGTTATTGTCAGTGGGCACAACTGTGCCATTGATACAGTGAGTATGATACAGTACAGTAGTACAACAGTTGGCTTTTACAGGTGTACTGATGATATTCAGAATATCAATCTTGCACAAGAATTTCCAGGATAACAGCTACACACACAGTACACATCTCACACATGCATAAACTACCAGTGCAGACAACACTCAACTACAGATATGGCATGTTACCTGCACACTCCATGTCCACATGGTGGGTGGCTCCAGCCTCCATCATGACACATGTCTGTGGATGTTGTTGTTGCTGGCCTGGAGCCACAACACTTAGGAGGAGCTCCTCCAGTCTGGTGGGGGGGTGGATAGGTACCCCACCACCTGTGGCAAGCTGTTGTCTGTGGATATCAGATGCATGCTGACGGACATTTCTAATTAAATCACTGCAGTGATGGCGTACCTGCTCATATGTCCGGTTATGCATGCCTATGTCATTTGCCCGACGGACAAGGTCTTGCCACAGTGCAGCCCTCTCCTGCTGGTTCTGGCTGGTCCGGGAAAACAGTGTGGAAAAATCCCACACCAGGCTCTGGTGTATCTCCTCATCCTCTGCAGCTGAATAACAGGGGTTGCGCTGATGCACCATTGCCCTGGAAGGAAAAGAAAAATATGTGAGCAAGTAATATGGCACACATAATACTCTACTGTACTGCTATCACTGAACTGCCATATATAGCATCTGTCTGTCTATCAGGGGATACACATGTAAATTACCACATATCAGTGCTCAGCCTACAACTGTGTGACAGTGCCTGCCACACTCCATAAACAAACTAGTATACACCAGCACTCAGCACACTGTTTGAGGTCCAATGCACAACCTCACACTGGGGGTACGTATCAAGCTAATTGATGGGGATATTGTCATCCCATGCAATGCATGCAATGCACAGTTACAGTTTCAATGGTAATCCACCCTAGTCTTTGCTGCCATACCCCTACCTACACCGCAGTCATATACAGGGAACCACAGCACAACATATGGCAATGTAGTATGTTTGTATCCCAATAACTGACACATCTTTCTCTGGCCTCACACCGAGGACACACACTACCAAGACAGACACAAAGTCATGCTGAGCAATCACACCATTACAAACCTTGCACACAGTCAGTGACACACTCATTCCACCTCACATAGTTGGTATTGCAATGACTTCATGTGTGTGTGCATTGTGTCATAGGTAGGTACTATGCTATTGGCCCTGGGCCTACGGCAGCATAGTGTTATGCTACCCTGCCCCTTGGGACACATGTAATGTGATTCTACTTGCTCCTGTCAAACAGTTACACAGAGGTGACTCATACGGCATATTACCTATATGCATAACATTCATTACGGGTATGTCTGACATCTACTAATAAGGATCCTTGCTTGTTAATGCTGGGTGGTTTAGTCCAGGGAATGGCTTATTTGTGGATAGGAACCTGTACCTCCAGCATGTGCTCTTTACTCCGATGACAAGGATGAGGGCCATAGGTCATTTAGGCTGGACAGATTGTGAGGTGTTACCATGGTGGTTGGACAACTGGTATGGGTGTGACATAACTCTGTATATCCAGCAGTGGTAACCTCTGTGTAGATAGTATGAAAGGCTATCTGTGGTTTTGTCAGTCACTCTGCATAGGGAATGTGTTTGAGGGCATTATCACTTTTTGTTAGGTATGTCTGTGTCCTTTTCCCTTGCTGTAGTTGTCATGGGAGGTACATACCGTGTAGGGCATTGTGAGGTGTAGAGGGGTACAGTGACCTAAATTTCCCTAGCTGACACACCATTTGTGATGACACGTACCATGTACAGGGATTACAAGACTAGTGTGCCACTGTGAATATCAAAGGGGAGGCTATTGTACACTTGTTTTCCATGTTCCCTTCTGACACATCCAGTAGTAGGCAGGAAAACACCTATGTGGTGGTTAGTGGTTAAATTGTTTTTGAATGGGGTATGGTACTCCAGTATCCACAGTGGTGTTCAATCCATGCCTTTGTCACCAGGCACCTGTTGCAATGCATCTGCCCACATGTGCCTCTCTCAGTCTATATATATATATATATATATATATATATATATATATATATATATATATATAAGTAGAGAGAGAGAGAGAAAGATATATTCATATACATACATATCTATAGACATTCATATCTGTCTGTATATGTGTATGTATCTATATATATCTATATATGTATGTGTCTGTTACATATATATGTATATACATATTCTAACTATCTATCTATATATGTCTATATATTTATACATACCTCTCTATGTATATATATATATATATATATATATATATATATATATATATACATATATATATATATATATATATATATATATATATATATATATATATATATATATACATACACATACACACACTAACATACTTCTAAACATCCATTGCTGTACAACCTACATTGTACATTGTACGTTTTACTACAACCTACATTGATATGTGCACATGGCAACCTTCAACTACATATGTATGTCCAGCCTTCACTAACAGTTGCAGTATGTCCCTTGCCCTATGCACATCTTCATATACATATAGATACAGACTGCTAACACATATGGAGGGTTCACAGTATGTAGATTATTAGATTATGTAGTTTACATTACCTTTGTTTCTGACAGCTTTTTTGGATGACTTGCTGCTGGCTGGCTTGCTGCTGGCTGGCTGGCTTGGTGCTGGCTGGCTGGCTGGCTAGATTGCTGCTGGCTGGCTGGCTGGCTGGCTGGCTGGCTTGCTGCTGGCTGGCTGGCTTGCTGCTGGCTGGCTTGCTGCTGGCTGGCTGGCTTGCTGCTGGATGGCTTGCTGCTGGATGGCTGCTGGCTGGCTTGCTGCTGGCTGGCTGGCTTGCTACTGGATGGCTTGCTGCTGGCTGGCTGGCTTGCTGCTGGATGGTTTGCTGCTGGATGGCTTGATGCTGGCTGGCTGGCTTGCTGCTGGCTGGCTGGCTTGCAGCTGGATGGCTGCTGGCTGGCTTGCTACTGGCTGGCTGGCTTGCTGCTGTCTTGATGGATTTTTTTTGGTCTCTCTCTCTCTCTCTCTCTCTGTCTGTCTCTCTCCCTCCAGTTGCTGCAATGATATTATTGCATGTGTGGACTGGGAGTACAGGCTGCTTTTGTAGGTATCTGCACATGTGCATGTGATTGCCTCTGCACCAGTTATTGGCCAGCATTTACTAATTGCATGCAGCCTGCTGTGTGGTAATTTCAGTTCTCACTGTGATTTCAGGACAGTGCTATAAAATGTTAGGTTAGGTAGGCATAGGCCTTTCAGTTGTTCAAGTTGGGGACCATGCTGGTTTGCTGTGGACACTGTTGTGTGAGTGTAAATGTTGGTATGTCTCTCATATTTAAGGCTGTGTTGTAGGCACTGAAATGCATGTTGTACTGAAACCTGATTGTTGCTTCTTCCAGTTCATTCTTCTCAGTGTGCATGTTAACTCACACCTAATAATGCTAATACTGTTTATATGGGAGTATGTATTTTCCTGTGGGACTTGTGGATTAACTGGTATACAACAGTAGCTCTTGCAATTTCTTGCTATGGCTTCACTATTTAGCCTTTACATTCACTCCTTGAAGGCCTGCTATTTGCCTTTACTGGAATGTGTTGCTATGGCGTTCCTATTTTCCATTTACATCCACTCCTTGTAATGCATGATATATTTCATTCAGCAGCAATTTCTTATATGTTTGGTGTGGTTTGTTGGCACTGCATGCAGTCTGGTGAGGCCAAGGTGTGGGATTTGACACTTACAAGGGTATCTTATTTTGCTGCTGAGCAGTAGTGGGGCCTTGTACTTTGTACTAACAGTTATGAATATCAGGCACATGCAGTGCTTGTAAACTGCTATACTGTCCTTAGTTTATTAGATGGCTACATCCTTTGATATTTCTGGGTTGTACTCCTACATGAGGGTGTGTTTGTGAAAGCAATTCTACAGCTATTCGCAGAGTGTGTAAAAGCAGACAGGCTGATATGCCTGTGTGTTTCTGACACTTGCAGGTCTCAGATACTCTCAGGTATATATTTGAGCAGCATCAAGGAATGGTACATATCAGTGGGATACACCCGTGATATATTTCAGATATTCTGCAGTTGTGACTGTGGGGTATTTTGAGCATATGTATTACTACACTATTTCTGACATGCAAGTAGTGTCTACTTTAACTTATTGACAGTTACCATTACATGGGATTCCCCACCTTTCTGCCTACTGTTAGTACATTTCATGTTTTTAAATTGAGTTAATTGATTTTATGGTTTTATTGGCTGGCTGTGGGGCACAGTTAACATTTGTTTGCAAATCAGGGACATCCCTGTAAATCAGTCACATTTGGGAGGTCTGGCCTCTTACCTTTTCAAATATGGCAGTGTTTATCCTGCTCTGATAATGTGTGGGGTTTGCAAGGTGCTACTGTAACATTATTACCTACTAGCATGGCTGTTTCTCTTATTACACTAATGTAATACAATTCCACAAGAATTGACAGTAAAGATACAAGAAACAAGCTTTGTGTAATAGCCTTCCTATATTCCCTTTACATTCAGTCCCTCTATTTCATGATATATTGCTTTCAGCATAAAGTTCTTGTATATCAGTCATGGCTTAGTGGTAAGTCATGCAGACTAGTGTTTCCAAGGTCCTGGGTGCAAGACTGACAGGGGAATTTTATTTTGCTGCTGAGCAGACTACAGGCCTTGTCATTCAGAGTGACTAAGGCACTTTTAAGCAGTAGTAAGCGGGTTTGCTCTGGTTTGCGCAATGCTCATGCATTCGCAGTGCCACTTAGCTTCGCGCACAGATGCTTAGCTAAGCGCACACCAACTGACTACTGCTTAAAAGTGCTTACTCTCGCGCACACCCGCGCTAATTTCTTTTAAAGAAAAGAAAATGGGGAGATAGGAAAGTGGTGAAAAAGGGGGCGCAAAGAGGGTAGGACAGCAGGAAAACAAGCTCGGGATTTGCAGGAAGGATGTAGGAAAGGCCCATAGTTACCCATTTCTTTATCAGCAATAGCTGTGCATATGTGTGTAATTTGGTGTGAAATTTAAAACCTTCCACCCCTGAGAGAGGGGAGAGGACAACAAAATATGTTGTACAGCCAATTGTAATTACCAGTTGACATGTCCAGCAGACATGTCTGCAAAATGGGCAGCTATGTATGGGGCGTAATTTTTTCGTGGGAACAGAGTGCCCTTTTTTTATTTTTTTTCAGGTGAGAGTGGAATGTGAGGTATAGGAAGTAGGTATATTTGGGGAGGTAGGTTGGGGAGGTTCACTGACAAGACAAACACGACGCATACAGGGTGGAGTATGACATGTGGGGGGTAAACACAATTGACGGGGACGGATGTTTGGATATCGCGAGCCCATGAGCCCACAGATGGCAACAGTGGAACTGAGATCCCCACCCATGGGCAGTTACCACTGCACCTTCATGGCTCAGGACGGGGCTGTGCTGGGGGCTGTATAGGATGGGCAGGCACACCTGTGAGTTGCGCCATCCTCGCCTCAAGCTGACGTAGGGGATCAAGCACAGAGCGCCTGATCTCGCTATGCACCACAGACCGGACACTTTGGAGGGTGAGTGGACGTTCTCCTCCGGCCATGCTTGCAGAGGGGGGATGAGCCCCATCCCCTGCAGTGCTTCCACCTGAAGGTGGCACAGGGCCACCAGAGGAGGTTCCAGCCTGGGCACTAGTGCCAGGTGCACTCGCCAGCTGAGGTGGGAGAGGTGGGTCCGCTGGAACCCGCCTTCCCTGTTGTCCTATGTTTAGCAGTATTTTATGACATTTTGGGTTAGTAACAAACAACACCATTCAAAATTAGTTGTAACAGCATGCATCAGTATTCCCATTAACCAAACACCCATGAATTCCAAACATTGAACAGCAAGCATAACACATGCATATTTAGAACAACAGTACACAATCCAACAGCATGCAGGGTTGATTGATGGCAACAGGCCATCAGGTTTGGATATGTGAACAGGGCACATGCATCAACATACATGCAGATATGTATGAACCAACAGGACAAATGTCCATGGGAATTAATTGTGAATACACATACCCAGTTTGGTGTGGAATGGCATTATTTGTGAAATAGGGTAGGGAAAAGACATATTACATTAACAACTTAAACTACCTGTACATATGCTGTACATTTCTAGTAGCTGCAGATATATATACCCTACATGTCTTAGTACAGTTTCCTATATGTAACCTTAGGAATGTTGGTGATGGGAATGTTACTGCTACATTAATATACATTCCATTTTTATTCATACATGTTCATATCTGGCTGTGTTCAGGTACAGCATCCTGCTACATTTGATTTATATGGCTCTAGACAACTGTGGATGTTCAGTATTTCATACAACCATACTATCTCCATATTGCAAGGGTACAGCAACATATCCAAATTGTGGGACAGACACATTCCAGGTCCAGTACTTTATTAAACCCATTTCACTCTTTGGTTGTGGCTGTCTCATTCATTTCATAATGTACTGACTGGAGTATAACTTTATTCCAGACTTATTACAGCTTTCTTGGTTGATTCATACCTCTTTCTCACACTCTCACTTGTTTTATTTTTATAATTCATGATGGTACTGAATTTTAGGCGTCATTAACATTTCTTACTTGTTACAACAATCCTTTCCAACAGACTCACTTATTTCATATGGCAGATTTTAAAAGGGGATGTATTTGACACATGTCTATCCTCTGTAGATTGTTTACCAGTCATTTTCAGGCTGAAACAGTTATCTGATATTAGAATACAGGTGGTAAATCTCTATTTCACACTTGTTTAATGTTTATTTCTGGATTATAGGCTGCATCACTTATCTAATCATACAGTACTAGCAGAATCTTTCTTCTAGGCTTATTTGAACTTTATTAATATGTAACAACACTGAACTCTTTTATAAGCTGTCTCACTTATATTCTATAACAATTCCAGCAAAATAATTACTAACCTGCCTGGTGGCGCAACCGCACCAGCCTATCAGCATAGGCTCGCCGATTCATAGAATGGACATCTGCAGCTGTAATATAAATGAAGTAATATTGGAACATACATCTCCATAATATAGGCTAAGATAATTTCTTAAATACTTAATTACATGGATACTTACTCAGTAGTGGGGCGTTGGGCATTTGCCGGGCCTCCTGGATCCAATGGTTCAGTTGGTCCTGCTTGCGTCTCTTCAGCATGGTGGTGACGCACCTGTTCACCAGTCCTTGGTATGCCTGTGGCACTGGTGAGATCATGTGCCAACCGGTTCCATGCCTCTGCCTTGTATGCGCCCCAGTGAACCTGGCCCTGCATGAGTTGAGCCTCATGATCGTGGACTAGGAGCCAAACCATATATTTGGACTCCTCAACACCCCACCTCTGTGCTCGGAAGCGACTGCCCTCTCATACACCTGTCATCCTGACTGCAAATGGGTTCCACAATCAGTTATGCTGTGTATTCCCGCCTATGGGGCTTATATATGCCGGTTTTCCCACACTTATCTGTGATTGGCCATTTTGGAAATGTATCAGCTTAAAAAAACCTGCTTTGTCATGCTTCTATTTCCATTCATTCCTATATATAGGCTAATACTGCATTTTTCAATACAACTTTCATGGCTTAGTGGTTTAGTACTTTGACTATGGTGCACAGTATCCTGGGTTTGAGCCTAACCATTGCTTTTTTTTATTTTACTACTGCCTAGACAGGCTGGGAGGTTTGTCTGTGTGTAAAGGTGGTTTTGATACAGCTTGCTCAACGTTGCCCATCGGTAAGCCGGTTGGCGTGCTGGGCAGCTCCGTACAAACGGCTTACACTGGGTAACCCGTTATTTGGCTATGAGCACGCATATTATGCTGTTTGAAGTGTTGCTCAGCTACAGGCACCCATTTTAAGCATGTTAAAGCGCTGCTCAACTCCGGGCACTCATACCACACCTGTTAAACCGCTGCCCACCTGCGGGCAGTCATACTCAGCTTGGTAGAGCACTGCTCAGCTATGGGCACTTATAAATTTTTTTTTTATTTTATTGTGTCAGATTTCTTCAGAAATACATGGACCATTTCATTACATTTTACTTAAATTATAGTTTTATATATATATATATATATATATATATATATATATATATATATATATATATATATATATATATACATATATGTCAGGGGATTGTTTCATGCTTATTTAACTAAAAATAGAAAATGATGTTGTGGGGGCTTGAACCGTGACTACCTCCTCTTTGGTCAACGTCTCTACCGCTATGCTATTGCTACTTGGCTTAATTTGCATATTTAGATCTTATATGCTTTTTAATGACTGCTAACTGTGGCTGAGCAGAGTGCAAACCCGCACAAACGAGCGCAACTACGGGCAAACATTTTGTAAATTATAAAAAAAAAAATTAAACTGCTATTTTTTATGTTTTACATTACAATTGGGTTTATAGTTTGTGGGGGCATGTGTGGTGTTGTGTTTCTTGACATTTCCGCGGACTCGCTCGTGGGAGTTTACTTTCAGGACTCTGACTCTTCTGGGGGCGTGTCCCTTTGCAGAACTCGCCATTCAGACATGCCCCCTACTTTCCTACATGGACTGTGTTAGCCTAGGGTGTGATTCAGCATGCCCTCATGAATATGCATGGCATGCTGACGTCATACCGTTTAACTGCAGCCTCCTTGTAAGACATATTAACTCTTACACGGATGTTTCGTGAATCCTGCCCTGTGTCTTTTCTTTTACTTTGGTTGCAACACAATAACCATCCTTAATCATTTACTGTATATAATGAACCCTATAGATCTTCTACTTTAGTGTCTACCTTTACTGTCTCTCCATTAATTTTAATGTTACAGTTTATTTCGTTTTTCACAAATTTTACAATACTACATTTAATGTCATTTAAGGTGAGACTGCTATTATTGTGATTTTCTACAAACCATCTTTAATTACTTTTGCACATAAGTTGTATCACTATGAAGAGCAGATGACACTTTAAAAATAAGATAACTAGTAATTTTTTTTTTGCAATTTGTGAGGTTTGTTCCTAGCATTCAATAATGAATAACTGCTATTTAATTTAGAGTGAAGAAGGCTGCTCTTTTTTCATTTTTCTAGTTTAATTTAAAAAAACCTAGGTGATATTATACTAAAACTAATGTCTTTTGGCTTTTCCCGGTTAGGGGTCGCCACAGTGGAACTCTGGTCCGCTAATGATTGGAGGTGGATTTTAACATTGCTGAGTTGCCAGCCCGATATCCAACCTTCAAAGAAGGCACACACATTCACACATGCACCTACCTGCATGTCTTTAAACATCACTCAACTGCAGAGAAGACATGCAGACTCCACACAGAAGGCGCTCCAGCTGAGAATCGCACCGGAGAACCTCTTGCTGTGAGGCGACAACGCATAACCACTGCACCACCGCAATGCTAAAATAATGGCTGAAGAAGTGATAAACAAGAAGTTAGCTGCAGATGAAATATATAAAAAATATGAAAAATGAATCCAACTCCAAAGAATGTCAAAACTTTCATTGTAACAAAGCTTTCGGATAAAATCCTTCATCAGTGTTAATATATTTCAGAACCACTCGTATCAAATTTATATTTAGTTTAAAAGAACACGTGAACACAGCCAGCCAATAAAACCATAACATTAATTAACTCAATTTAAAAGCATTTTCCACATAAATAATCCTTTCCTTTACAATTATAAAAATCAGGATATATTCTAGTGAAGCTTACTCTGTTTTTTAAGTATAAAACCAATTTAGTTTAGCTTCACTAGAATATATCTTCATTTTTATAACACTGATGAAGGATTTTATCTGAAAGCTTTGTTACAATAAAAGTTTTGATATTATACAATGCCACATGATCAATCATTTATTCTCACAATGTGCTGTTTCTTACTGTACCTTTAGTGGTGCTCTGTTAGAGTAAGATATACATTGTAATCTCTTGTGAAATACTAAAAGCAGGACAGTTGTTATACCAAGGAAATAATTTAGATGTTTGAAGATGATTTTCATAATCTGCCTGGGCAATTGGAAAGATGTTAGCTGTGGTGTTATATAGGTAGTAACAATTGCTTATCTGGGTAATTATAAACTGCTGTTACCAACTTAAACTGCATACAAAAGTCTGGCTGAAGATTAAGTAACATTTAACTAACCTTGATTTCTTGTAAACAGATCCTGAGTGACTGATGCTGCAGTTTAAGATGAGAACTGATGCTGGCCCCAGCCTTGTGGCAAAGGTGGATAAAGCCCTGAGCACACCTCAGATGACATGTCTGATTAGTGGCATGGGCACTAGAGGGACCAAATGAAGAGGGAGTGATTCAGCCGCTGTTGCCAGTTAGCCCAACTCAGGAGGAGGGAGGTGGTATCAGCCCTCTACATTGGTGACATCTGCAAGAGTGCAAATGCATTGCCCACAGTAATGGTCCTTGTGATGTTGTGATGCAAGTAGTGCATCACATTCCAGGTGATGGCCTGAGTAGTACCATGTGTGTACCATCTATGTGCAGCATTAGTGAAGCTCACAATACCATGAGTACTGCCATGTGTGTACCATCTATGTGCAGCATTAGTGAAGCTCACAATACCATGAGTACTGCCATGTGTGTACCATCTATGTGCAGCATTAGTGAAGCTCACAATACCATGAGTACTGCCATGTGTGTACCATCTATGTGCAGCATTAGTGAAGCTCACAATACCATGAGTACTGTCATGTGTGTGCCATCTATGTGCAGCATTACTAAAGCTCACAATACCATGAGTAGTGCCATGTGTGTGTACCATCTATGTGCAGTGTTAGTGAAGCTCACAATACCATGAGTAGTGCCATGTGTGTACCGTCTATGTGCAGCATTAGTGAAGCTCACAATACCATGAGTACTGCCATGTGTGTACCATCTATGTGCAGCATTAGTGAAGCTCACAATACCATGAGTACTGTCATGTGTGTGCATCTATGTGCAGCATTACTAAAGCTCACAATACCATGAGTAGTGCCATGTGTGTACTGTCTATGTGCAGCATTAGTGAAGCTCACACTACCATCACATCAGATTGACTTGGAAAAGTTTACCTAACTTAACATCTATCTAACGTAAAGACTTATGATGAGCCTGTTACACAGGGAACATATGATGTGTAGCCCTCTCACCCAGTCCAGCTATTAGCCTGCAGTACTCTCCTGTAGTTGGGGTACACTAGGTTTTAAATCCAGCTACAGTTGGTACAAAGAGGTCAGTTGATGAAGGAAGAGTCTGATGGACTGATGGGGACAAACTGTCTCATACCATACCAGAACCAGCCAATCATCAGAAATTTAATTCAGGTACATAATATTCAACTTGCATATTGGTGTATCAGGATATTCCTTCCTCTCCAGCTTACAAGAAATTTCTTGTATCCTATTTAGATGGTCTTAATTGATGGAAGTAAAAATTACTGACATCCTTCCAAACAAAATCCTCTCAGGACAGTAGAAGTTTGAATCAGATGTGTAAAATATGCGAAAAGTCTAAAGATAAAACTCCTGCTACAGATCAATGTATTTGTGGGTATTTTCCTGCAAATGAGTGCACCACCCTCCACAGATCTCCTGAGCACTTGCCTGCTTCTTGCAAGCAGAAGTTATATGACTGTTATCACAGTGTAAAAAAGAACTGACTGTTGTCTAATTAAAGTGTGAAATAATCATATGGATTTTATCTATTTGCAGTGTCTTTGTAAGACTACAGCAAGTTCTGCTACTAAATGGAAATGTTAAAAGTAAGAATAATTGAAAAATGCTTAACATTTGCTAGTTTTATGGAGTACATGGTGATGGACTGAATGTCACCAGTGTCTGCCTACTGAAACTTGAGCCTCGGGGATGGGACACTGACCTCTTTGTGCATGTAGAGACTTGATCCACAAGAACTGGGTGTCTCCAATATGCAGACAGAGATATTTTTCCTAGAGGAATGAACAGTCATCAATGGCTGCAAATAATATTTGCTCCTGGTGAGATGAGTGCCACCATTGTCAGCACATGGAGAAAATCAACTTTGGTGACTCTAACCCTTCGGTTTCCACACATGGATGTCTGATCCTGGCTAACTCACTCATAACAGTTTGCACACAAAGGCTTGATCCTGTGAATTGTACATTCACCAGTGTTTGTACATGGAGACTTGATCCTGGGATACTGAACACGCACTAGTGCCTGAATATGGATGCATCAACCTGGAAGACTGGTTACCCTCGGGGTCATCATGAAATGTTGCATATGTGTGTGTTCAGCGTGGATTCACAGTGAGTAGATGGGGATATTTTTATGTATTATTATGAAAACCACTGTTATCTTGAAACCATATTAGTTGTTTACTGAATGAGTTCATTTAATTTTGTCAGTGGAGTGTATCAGTCTTGATGGATTAAGCACCATTAGTACCCAGAATGAAGGATTTGACACATAAAGATTCATTGACACTCAGCATCCTTGCTTTTTTGTAGAAGGATGATGTACAGACTGAACAAGAGTGTTTCTTCTTCCTCTTCTTTTATTATTCAAACTAAAATCAATATATAAATTCAATGGGAAGCTTTTTTCATTTCAGAGATTTAACACAGATTGACTCCTTGTTCAGTGCAAATGTTAGTGGAAACTGACACCGTTTAGGCAGTGTAGCTGTAAAACACAGACACATTTTTTTGCATCGTATTACTAAAACAGGTGTGTGGTTGATGGAAGTGACAGTTTTTTTGGCTACAGCTAATAAATCTCTCAGCACCTAAGATTGTCATAGTGTGTGTGTGTGTGTGTGTGTGTGTGTGTGTGTGTGTGTGTGTGTGTGTGTGTGTGTGTGTGTGTGTGTGTGTGTGTGTGTGTGTGTGTGTGTGTGTGTGTGTGTGTGTGTGTGTGTGTGTGTGTTTGTGTATGTGTGTGTGTGTACCTGTGTATTTCACTGACAGAATATCAAGAGGGTGAAGCAGAGCATATTCATCCTGCTGTCACTTCAGTCTGCTGAGAATGATACCCTAGATATGTGGTACTGTATATATATATATATATATATATATATATATATATATATACACATATATATATATATATATATATATATATATATATATATATATATATATACTGATATTCCGTGTGTTTGAATGCCGATTTTAAGTATGTAAGTATGTAAGCATGTGTGGTCACCTATAAAATACCTCCCACTTGATGAAGCAGCAAACTACTTTAACTCAAAATTCTTAACAATCCTTATCCACCATGCACCAAAGCATTCCATCAAAATTAAATCTAAACCTGCCCCATGGCTTACAAAGAAAACCAGGCAGAAAATTCAACAGAGAAATAAAGTTTGGGCACTATGGAGAACAACTAAAAACCCCATAGACCAACAACAATTCAGGCAAAAAAGAAATGAGACTAAGAAAGCTATACTCGAAGATAAAAAAAACTTACTTCCACCTCCAAGAGACCAACCAAAATAATCCACAAAAGTTCTGGGCTAGCATAAACAAACTACTTCAACCAGGCCAATCCACAACACCACCCCCTATAGGATCAAATTCCAACAATCCGAAGCAAACAGCTAATACTTTTAATACCTTCTTCATTGAGACCATCCAAACACTTGCTAATCAACTAACAGCCGATAGCTCTTCTAACCAATGCTACTAACTCTCTCCCAACTCAAAACCTGCAACCTGTCTCAATGTCCCTCATCTGCAACCTCTTAAGTAAACTAAAACCTACTACCCCCTCAGCTGACCAGCTTCCTGCTGAATACCTGCAAAAGGAAGCCAAAGTCATAGCTTATCCTGTATCATTGCTGATAAATAGAACCACACAAGAAAGCACTATTCCCACCATCTGGAAAATCTACATTATCTCCCTACACAAGGGTGGAAACTCCATAGAATATTCTATTGTCCCATAGCACTACTTTCCCCATTAGCTAAAATAATGCAAAAGTGCATCCACAGACAGTTACTAGACCACCTACTCCAGAACAATTTACTGGCCAACTCTCAACATGGCTTCAGGCCTTTCCACGGTACAACAACTGCACTCCTATCCTTCACTGACAGTATCAATAAAAACTGTAATAACAATCTTCTCTCCTCAGCACTTTTCATTGACCTTTCAAAAGCATTCGACATTGTCAACCACCACTTACTTCTCAATATTCTAAAATCCTTCTCTCTGGACCCAAAGACTATAAAATGGTTCCAGTCCTACCTTGATAATAGACAGCAGGCAGTGCTATGGGACAACAACCTCTCACCCCATCTCCCAGTTACCCTAGGTGTTCCTCAGGGTTCTGTATTGGGCCCCCTCCTTTTCTCAAGATTTATCAATGACCTCAACCTAGCTGTTCCTTTAACTAACTGTGTACAATACGCAGATGATTCGACAATAATCTGCACAGCTAAATCTCAATCCGAACTACAAACTCTAACTCAGACAATGTTCAATAAAACAGAAAACTGGTGTCTACAATGCTGCCTCCTCTTGAACCTCAAAAAAAACCCTAACTCCTCCTCTTCACTCCTACCCGTAAATCACTCCCAATGAACTTTTCAGTCTTATCCAGTAATGGTACACATATCTCCCGATCCAACAACTAAACTTCTAGGGGTAACCATTGATAACAACCTGAACTTTGAAACCCATATCAACAATACCATAAAAACTGTCAACAGGAAACTAGGCTCCCTCTATAGGATAAAACCATTTCTCTCCCCACTAGCCAGAACCAATATTGCCTATTCCCACCTTATCTCCGCACTTCTCTATGCTTCTTCCATATATACCAGCTTGTCAAAAAATAACCTTAACAAGCTAGCCAGTGCTTACAATAGCATTGCCAGATTTGCTACTGCTTCCTCCTTTAGGACCCATCACTGCCATAACCTGAAACAATTAGGCTGGTTAGAGCTTCTGATTCAGATTCACTTTAAACAACTCACCATTGTGCACAAAACCCTTTTCCAACCTACCAATACCCCAATACTTGCTACACTCATTACCCAATATAAGAACCTTTCAACTTTATGCTCATCTAATAAACTACTTGTATCAACATGTAAATCTAATAACATGGCAGGAGATGCTCTATTCTCAAATGCAGTTGGAAAGTATTGGAAACGACTCCCCCATGAACTTACATCACTGTCTTCATTTACACTTTTTAAGCACAATCTGAAACTCCATCTTAAAACCATTGGTTATGTCCCTGTACAAATCCAGACTAATCTCATACTATATCCCAAATACCCTCTCTTAAGACGTAATTCCTGCTCTATCTTTTTAGATCAAGGTCTTTTTAGATCAAGGCCTATCCTTGGCAAAAACATATCTTATCCTAACAGAGATAAATTAAAATACCTAGTTAAATTCTTCTGCATATAATTCTAAAGCATCTTACCTAAGGCAGGCAGCAAGTATTGTTTAAACTGTGAGCATTGCTGAACTGTTGAAACTTGAAGTATATATTTGTTTAACAATTACTTTATAGTTACTAATGAAGTCTTGTACATAAAGTGTAAAATATCTTATCTAATGCTTGTAACATGTTTTTTGTATAAACTGTGAAGATTCCTGAAATGTTTAAAATTTGTAGTATTTAACTGTATAACAACTAGTACCTGTATGTTAGTAGTCAAGTAATCTCTTGGAGCTTATCTCCCTGGGACTCTACTGAAAATGGACATAAATCCAGTTAGGCTATCCTGGTCAACAAATGTAAAATAAATAAAAAATAAATAAATAGATGATCTGTGCCTGGTGTGGATAGGGGGATTATGTCTGCAGAGTGTGTTTGCACTGGTTAAATGTATGTGTGTCATGCACGCATGCAAGTATGTGTGTATGTATGCATGCAAGTGTGTCTGGCTGTGCAAGCCTATATGTCTGCATGAGTGTATGTGTAATGGGAGCAGGATTGCATATGTGTGTGCAATGCTGCATAGGATTGTATGGTGTTCAGCAGCCCATTTGTCTTAACTACTCAGTTTAGTGATTAATAAATATTATGTAAATTGCAGCTTAATGTAATTCAGAATCATGCAGAGTATGCATGACTTTAAACTGAGCAGAGCAGCACAACTTTGGTGAAATTTGTTTACTTCCTAGCTCAAACTACCAATCTGATGTTGTTAATCTTCATTCATTCCTTACTGATGGGTTATTGGCTCCATCCTCGGAACTGAGCTGGCCAATATCAAGCTCATGTCAGCCAAAGACTCTCAAGCCAAGGTCCTACCCAGAATGCTCTGCTCCCCGTTACGCCCAGATCTCGTTTGCCCCATTGCTGTACAGCCATGTCAAGCCACTCTCTCAGCTGTCTAAGTTTTATATATACGTTTATATATTATTACTCTAAATTTTTCTCCTAAGTTTATTCTAATATTTCCTACCCTATCGCACACTTTAGACCCCCTCCCTTTAGTCTTTTCCATTTATTACCCTCTTTTCTTACCTTGTGGTAATTCTCCATTACCATCGTTGGTAATCCTTCTTTTTCTCCTTTTACCCTTTTCTTGGGTAGCCCTTATTCTTCCTTTTTCTACTGTGTTTCTTCTCCATACCAGTTATGTTGGATAAGAAAAGTAGTGCTGGTTTCAAGCAGTGCAAGGATTGCAGCCTTAAGTTACCTCTTTCTGATGGCCACGACTTATGTGTCTACTGTCTTAATGGCTCCCCCTTGACTGTGGATCCTCTGTGTGGGATTTGTAAAAACTTCTCTACCAGGACTCTCAACGAGAGGAAGAATAATTTAATTTTGAAAGGTCTCCTCAAGTCTCCTTTCTCTGAGGCTATTTCTGGGTTGGAGGGCTCACCCCCCTCCTGTTAAACCCCATAAGAGGCATTCTTCCTCTTCTTCATTGAAGTCACTCCCTTCTTCTCCCTTTGGAGATCGTAGGGAGTCGACTAACAACAAGATGAAATTGATTACTATTCCAGTGCTGCCCCCTGTGACCCTGTTGGCTCCAGGCTCAGCACCACCCCAAATGATTCTGACTACAGCCATGTCTCCTTTATCGATAGCAGCACCGGAGTTCCCAGTGCAGACAACTATGGTTCTGACAGTTCTGTATCAATGCCTAATGCCACCGCCAATACGGGTTCAGTCCCCTTTGGCACCATTGGTACAGTCACCTTCGGCTCCAAGTATGACTCTTCTGTACTCCACGGCACAGACATTTTCTGCACCGACATGTGCTTCAGTACAGTCCTTCTTGGCATCATCCTTATTGCCAGTGCAGACACTTTCTACTACGGCACCGTACCCTTCAGGGCAGACCTTTGCCTTTACAGTAAAGAGACACCTTCAACTACTATGGTGCTGACATCTTCGGTGCAGACTTTTTCCACACCATTTATTTTGGTGCAGACTTCCTTGGCTCCGAGCTCTGCACCTATTGAATTAGCAAGGACCAAATATTCCTCTTCACTGGATCCTTTTGCTAGAAGTCAGTATAGTCCTTTCCTAGAAAAGCCAGAATCGCCATCAGCTTTCTCCATGAGGTCAACCAAGAGTCTTTCTGAACAGGATGTGTTGTGGCTTGTTGACCAGTTGCTTATAGCCAGAGGTCTCTCTCAACCATCGAAGTCCATGTTCCCTCATTCAGGTGAATGTACATCGCCTCACCCCACCTGCCGATGAGTTCATACAGCTCATTGTGCAGCACGCATGGAAGGCTCCTGACACCATGGAAGTGATACCTATGAGACCAGATAAAATATTATTGCCTTCAGCTGTGCACCCCCATCGGTCACAATGTCTTCCAGTAGATGCTATGGTGGTGGCAGCTGCTACTAAGAGGGCTTTGGCAGAAGAGAGCCAAACTGTCCATCCACCCAACAAGGAGTCCCAGACGATTGATAGATTAGGGAAGCATGTGTTTGCTTCATCGACCTTCGCCGTAAGGTCTTTGAATTATTTGGCACATTTTACCAGGCTTCAGTGAGATCTTATCAATCAGCTCTCTGAAACTTTGGCAGGAGCTGTTTTTGTCGAAGTCCGTGATAATGTGGCTTCTCAAATAGCCACCCTAGAGTCCATTTCCAACTCTTCCATGCATCTTATTTCTCATGCAATGGAAGGGGCGGATAGAGTGGCAGGCGCAGGTATAGTCACCAGATGACATGCTTGGATGCACCTTTGTGACTTTGTGGACTCCTTTAAGGCTTTCTTCATGAATGCCCCCATAGAGGCCACTTCTTTGTTTGGCCCTAAAGTCAAGGATATGCTGGCAAGGTTCGAACAAGATGGCAAGAACCTATCTGCCGTTGTTGTCAGACACTCCACTCTTCAGCTATTCTACTCCAGAAATAAGAGGCACGGAAAGATCTGGCACAAGAAATCACAGGGTTCTTTCCAGGATGCACGTGCTGAGTTGTCCCCTAGAGGCAGATGGGGAAACTCCAATGGAAGATGCCCCTTTCAAGACAGAGGAGGTCCGCAAAACCGGGGTTCCAGAGATTCTTTCTCTGGCCAACCCCATAAGCGTTCCTGAAGCGTTGCCCGACTACTCACCTCTGGAAGTGGACGGGGTCATTTCTCCTTGTACCCCGCTGCCTGGCAAAAGATAACAGACTCTTGGGAACAACAGATTATATCCAGAGGCTATTACATCCCCTTCCATCTTTACCCAGTCTCATCAAGAGTATTACCAGACATTCCACCCAGTCAATGGAAAACAGCAGCACATTAAATCCAAAAGCTGCTACAAAAAAGAGTCATCCAGATGGTCCCCTCAGACTAGATAGGATCCGGTTTTTACTCAAGGTTCTTTTTAGTGCCAAAAAAGACAGGGGACTGGAGACTAATTCTGGATCTCAGTACACTAAACAAATTTGTAAAAACAGAGAAATTCTGGATGGTCACAGTTCAGTCTATCCTTCCTTTTCTGGAAGAAGACGATTGGATGTGCTCTGCAGATCTTCAAGATGCATATTACCACATAAAAATGAACAAACACTCAAGAAGATACCTCCACTTCCATATAGGAGCCAGTCACTACCAGTTTTGAACTCTGCCCTTCAGTCTCTCTACAGCCCCCAGAGTGTTCACAAAATGCAAGGCAGTGGTTATTGCTCACTTGTGACTTCAAGGATTCTAGGTGTTTCCATATCTAGATGACTGACTCCTCACTGCCCCCACCAAGCATCTACTGGAAGAAACCCTACAGTATACTCTCTTAGCAGCTTGAAGCCTGGGAATCACTATAAACTGGGAGAAATCCAACACAACCCCAACTCAGTCTTTGGAATTTATAGGGGTACTGTTGGACATGAGAAATTGCACTGCATCCCTTCCAGAACACAGACTTCAGAGAATAAGACAACAAGTTCAACCGCTGCTCTGTCACCACAAATCCCCAGCTCAATCTATACTCCAGCTATTGGGGTCAATGGCAGCCTCGATTACCATTGTTCCTCTAGCCAGATTCCACATGAGGCTCCTTCAATGGCTACTTCTCACTCAGTAGTACCCTCTACAACATCCTTTATCTTTTCAGATAAGTGTAACTCAAAGATGCAAGCAAGATTTATTCTGGTGGATGTCTCAAAATCCCCAACAATAGTCTCACCCTTTCAACCCCCATCATTCAATAGCTACAATGACCTATGGACACCTCCCTGATGGGGTGGGGGGGTCTATGTCAGGGAAACTTGGTCCAAGGCAACTGGTCGGAGACAGAGGCCCTTTTGCATATCAATGTCCTGGAACTGAGGGCGGTGCTTCTAGCACTGCAAGGATTTCACTCCATGTTTCCATCAGGGACTATTGCAATCCAATCAGACAAACATGTCAGTGGTCTGGTACATCAACAAACAAGGGGGCACCAGATCTTACCCATTATGCCTAGAGGCCTTGAGAATATGGCAATGGGCGATAGCTTGCAACTGCTTTCCGAATGCAACACACATTCCCGGGAGCTCCAAAGTGATAGTGGACAAATTGAGCAGGTGCATTCTACAGCCTCACAAGTGTCCCTTTAATCCTCTGATAGCAGCAAAAATCTTATTCATAGGTTCATAGGTTCATAGGTAGGTACTAGGCTATCAGCATAAGGGCCTACGTAAGCCTAGCCAACAAGGTTCCCTGGCTTACGCCACCCAAGAAAATTATTTTCCTGCACCACTTTTGAGCAGAGACACAGAAGTAATTCTTGAAGAGTGCTAATGAAGGACTTTGCTTGATATAGATGGGTAGCCTGTTCCAGAGTATGGGAAGTCTCTGGGACAGGAATATATCCCTCCAGCATGTCCTGTTTATTGTGGTGACAAGGTTTAGGTCCCTAGAGCATGTAACTCAGAGGGATTGGGATTTCTTTAGGTGTAGCATGTCCAACAGCTCTGGGTTTGACATAGCTTTATATGTCAGGCAGAGATCACCTCGGAGTAGGCAATATGCTACGGAGTAAAGCTGGAGTTTTTTGAGGCGGTCAGTGTAGGGCATTTGTTTGAGGCCAGTAATCCTCTTTGTGAGGTACTTCTGTGGCTTTTCCAGCTGCTGCAGATGTCTTGTGAGGTACATTCCAAAAGGGGCGTTGTACTCTATAATGGGTCTAGTGAGTGTCGAGTAGAGGAGAACAATTACCACTTTTTTCTAGGATGAGAACCCTTTTATGATGAGGTGTGTCATGTAGAAGGACTTCCTGACTACTGTGGCAATGTGACTATCAAAGAAGAGACTACTGTCCACCTGGGTCCCAAGGTCTCTTATCATGCATTTGGTGTTAAGTAGATTGCTGCCTATGTGGTAGTTCATGGGTACAGAGTTTTTACCAAAAGGGGATGACACTGCACTTTTTGGTATTGAGCTTGATGTCATGGCTCTGACACCAGGCATCTGTCTCAGCGAAGCCCTTCTGTAGGATGTCCACATCATTTGGGAACTTGACTATGGCTCCTAGTTTGCAGTCATCGATAGCCAGAGGCCTTCTGTGTTAGCCTGTACTTCAGAGAAGTAGATACCAAATATGAGAGGTCCCAGGACAGAACCCTGTGGTACTCCACTTGTCACTGCTTTGAGGTCAGATTTGGAGTCTTCAGCTTTTACAGTGTGGGTTCTGTCAGTGAGCCAGTTGTCAACCCATCTTGTGATGTAGGGATTTATACCTAGTTTAGTGAGTTTAGCTATCATTGCAGAATGGGGGATGGTGTTGAAAGCCTTGGCGAGGTCAAGATAGGCTGTGTGAACCACCTTACCCTCATCTACGGCTTTGGTGACTGCCTCAAAGAAGTCGATCAGGTTCAGGAGGCATGATCTGCATTTCACAAACCAGAACTGAGTGGGATCCAGAGTTTGGAGGTTACCAATGTCTTTGTTTATGAGTTCCATGATGATACGTTCCATGGCCTTGCAGACCAGGCTCATCAGGCTAATAGGTCGATAGTTCTTGGGATCAGTGGTGGCTCCCCCTTTATGGAATGGGATAACTGTTGCTGTGTGCCATTCAGTGGGCAGAAAGCCTGAAGCGAGGCTATTATTGAACATGGTGCTTAAGTGGGGAACCAGTTTGTTCTGAAGTTCATGTAAAACGCAGCCTGGAATGTTGTCCGGTCCCATGGATGCTGTGTTTTTGGCTTTAGAGAGTGCAGCTTTTACCTGCATAGTTGTGATTACAGGGACTCTGCATTCTTCCTGTATAGATATGGGCCCTTTAGGGGTGAGGGGGGGGGGTAAAGTTAGCACTGAACCTATCTGCCAGGATGTTGGCAATATCAGTTGGTTCCATAATTTTCTTGCTTTTGTGCTGTAACTCAGAGCAGATCTGGGTGTTGCCATTGAGATTCTTGACATAGCTATAGAATGCTTTGTGGTTGTCCTTGGAATTAGTGGCGATTTTGTTTTCGTAGCTAGCTTTGGAGGATCTTATAAGGGATCTCAGCTTCTTACTGAGGCTGACCTGGGAGCTCCTCCACTCATGGGATTTTACTTTTTTTTGCAACAGTTTCTTCCTTCTGTTGCACAGTTTGTTTATAGCAGGGGACCACCAGATTGGCTTCCTTTTTTTGGAGGATAGTGTCTTGATTCTGTTTGGGATAGCACAATCCATGCACTCGTGTAAGTGCTTATAGAGTGCATTTGTGTAGGATTCAGCAGTTGTAACTGTATTGTCCATCTGCAAGGGTGTCATGAAGTTCACCACTTCTGTCTTAATAAGCATGAAGTTGGCTTTGGAGAAATTTTTTTACTGTGGTTTCCTTAATGAGAGGTTTGGGGTGGGATGTGGATATCAAGGGTGATTAACTTATGGTCAGATCGAACCAATGAGGAGTTGACTTCAGGTGTGGAACACTGGTCACTCATGTTGGTAATGACTAAGTCTAGGATATTATTGCCCCTAGTGGGGGTGTGGGATAAGTTGATCCTGGGCATTGGAGTTTATGAATTCCAGAAAGCGTTGAGCTAAGGAGTTGGTACATGAGTAGTTTTTCCCAGTTAATGGTGGGGTAGTTTAAGTTGCCCATTATTAGGGTGTTTGGTTGAACCTTAATATTTTCCAGTACAGCAAGAAAAGAGGAGTGGGAATCCTGGGGCATGGTGGGGGATCTGTAGCAAGCTACAATTTGGATTGCAGTTTTTCCCAGAGTTAGTTGCACTTGGATAACCTCGGATACATTATGCTGAGCAACTAGCCTGGAAGTGTGGATATCCTTAATGAATATGGACACACCTTTGCCTTTGGTGCTTCGGTCCAGGTTATATGGCCGAAAAGTGTGGTATGAGTTATAGCCTGGTAGTGCAGGGGTGCTCTCTGGAGCTTTGAACCAGGTCTCAGTCACTGCACAGATATCAATGTTCTCCATTTTAAGGAGTGCCTTGAGTGAGTGCATTTTGAGATTTAGACTTCTAGCATTGAGTAACATTACCCTCAGTTTTTGCTTGCCTGTTCCTGTTATGGTGGTGAATTTGTTATTTGAACTTTGCCTAAAAAAGGCACTATAGGGGCAGCAAAAGCCTAAGCCAGTATCCGTAATCCCAGGGGCAACAGGTGCAGGCCATCTGAGGCAAAGCATCATGGTCTATTGACCATGTCATCCCAAGCAGACAGATACTGGATCCCCTTAGAATGACACTAGAAGCTTAGCCAATTGTTGAAGTCAATCATTTTGTCCTTGTACTGTGGTATCATTCTGGGTGATGACAGAATGCTACTCAGGGCTAGGATCATATCTGCCTGGTCTACAAGATCGGAGAGCTCTTACATGTCTCTTTTCATGTAGTCCAGGGAGGTACATCTCAGGTCATTCACACCAACATGGACAATGACAGAGTCATATTTGTACTTGTTGTGGAGTAACCTGAGTGCGTGGGTTATGTGGCGGATCCTGGCACCCGACAGGCAGCTGACAGTAACCTTCTCCTTGTTTAGCTTGGTGAGTGGGACATCAGTGTGCCTGACTATAGAGTCACCTATTACTAGTGTGTTGGGTACATTGTTTTGCCTTGTTGGCTATGGTTGAGTGGCACACTGAGTCTGTGGGCTATGTGTCATTTGGGTTGTGTTGGGGATGGAGGTTGCTTGCGTTTCTGCTTTGGAGGTCTCTGTTGCTTAGACAGATTATTATTGAGAGCCTCTGCGAATGTTTTTGTGTTACTATCTGTGGATTTTGGTGGTGTAGATTTAGTGAGACTATGTGATGAGTGTGGTGTGGTGCAAATGTTTACCTTCCCCTCATGACTGTCAAGTTCAGTTTTGGCTGGAGAGAGCTTCACCTTCAGTTTGGCTAGATATGTGCATCTCTTACAGGTTGTAGTGTTGGGTGGTAGGAGGAGAGGGTTGTTTGTGTACATGAGGCAATTTCTACATTGCCTCAAGATGCCCAGATTCATCAGATAGACAGGGGAGAACACTGGGAGCTGACCCTTAGACATGCCTGAATACAAAACTATTTTCCTCTAGATAAGTGAGGAATGTGAGTACAAGAGCTGTTTTTCTCTAAGCAAGTGAGAAAAGTAAGTACAAAAACTGTTTTGCTCTAAGTAATGAGGAAGATTGAGTGCTATAGTATTTAGTAGCTTATTTAGTGCTTACAAGTTCTGAACAAGTGCTGAGCATGAATAAGTAAATAAATTTAAGTGCCAAAACTAAGTATCTGTATTTGCACTAGACGAGTTACAGGACAGAAACAAGTGCAAATGCAGGCTTTCATCCGCTGGGGACAGCCTTGCTGCAACCTATTTGCCTCTCCAACCAACTACAAGTGCAGCAACTACTTTGCCCTGATCCCCCCTTGGGGACAGTCACCAAGAGATGCTCTAGTCTATGCTTGGCCCTCAGGTCTACTTTATGCTTATCCTCCTCTCCCACCTCATCTCCCGCTTTCTGAAGAAAGCAGGACAGTTGAAGAGCAAAGTGATCCTCATTGCTCCATATTGGCCTCCACAAGTCTGGTTTCCGTTCCTCTGGCCTCACGTGCTAGATCAACCGTGGATTCTCAATCCATTCCCAACATTGATCTCCCATCCACAGGGTCTGATTCATCCCAATCTAATAACCCTAAAACTGACAGCTTGGTTTCTCCACTTCCAATGATTGCCAGGCATGAAAACCTTTCGTCCCCTGTGTGCAGTATTCTTATTGCATCTCATAAATCATCCACCAGACTAATCTATCTTAACAAATGGAAAAAGTTCTCTCTATGGACAGCAAATAAGCAGTTAGACCCCTTGTCAGCCCCAGTCTTGGTGGTATTGGATTGCTTATCACATCCTTTCTACTTTGGGGTGCCTGCCTCTACTATCCGTGTACATTTAACTGCCATCTCAGATTTTCATATTGGTTTTCAAGATTCTTCACTTATGTCACACAGACTCTGTAAGACTTTCTTGAAAGGTGTTATCCACCTAAAACCTCCCTTTAGAGAACCTATACAACCTTGGGATTTTGCTTTGGTTCTGCAAGCTCTAACAGCTCCCCCCTTTGAACCTGCATCTTCATGTGATGTAAAATATCTCTCTTGGAAAACTTTGTTTTTGACTGCAATCACATCGGCCAGGTGGTTGTCAGAACTCCAGGCCTTATGCATCAAATCTCCCTATCTTATCTTCCATAAGGATAGGGTATCATTGAGAACTAATTCTACCTTTTTACCAAAAGTGGTGTCAGAGTGATCTGTCAATCAGTCTATTGACCTTCCAGTGTTCTTACCTAACCATTCTAACAAGAAAGAGTATTGCATGCACTCCTTGGATGGTCATAGGCAATTACAATTTTATCTGGACAGAACAACTTCTACCCATAAATCAGACCAACTGTTTTTGGCTTTTTCTCGACCTAGACGGGGTCATCCTGTATCAAAAGTTACATTGGCTTCATGGTTGAGAAATTGTATAACCTTTATCTACAACAAAAACAATCTCACCTTGCCTCATAGAGTCAAAGCACATTCTACAAGGTCTATGGCAACTTCAGCAGCTTTCCATGCTAACGCTTGCCTCAATGATATTTGCTCAGCTGCAACTTGGGCCAAACCTCATACCTTTATTCTTCATTACAAATTGGACTTGGCCTCCAGAGGTAGAGCTTCCCTTGGCTCCATGGTACTCAGGAATGTCCTTCCATGAGGGCCACCCAGGAATACAGGTAGCTGGGGACTTTGTCCCATCAGTAAGGAATGAATGAAGATTAACAACATCAGATAAAGAAGTTATGTCTTACCATAATGTTCCATCTGTGTTGTTGATCTTTGTTCATTCATTACTTCCCACCCTCCGTCCCCCATCTGGAAGTTCTTGGTTGATCTCATATACTCCTTTCTTGTAGGTCTGTTATGACCAGAGGTAGCCTCTACTTTTATCTATCAACTTGCAAACTTGATCTGAGGTAACATGGAGCAGAGCATTCTGGGTAGGACCTTGGCTCAAGAGTTTTTGGCTGATGCAAGCTTGATATTGGCCGGCTCGGTTCTGTGGATGGAACCGATAACCCATCAGTAATGAATGAACGAAAATCAACAACACAGATGGAACATTATGGTAAGACAGAACTTCTTTATACAGAGCTTCAATGGCATTCTGAAAGTTATTTTTCTGAAAGTCCACTCCCCCAGCATGATGTCATGTTAACAGTGCTACAGTACAGCTGGAAATACTAACACATGACATTTATTTTTCAGAGATTTGGTCTTACGTTTTTTCTGGGCTTCAAATGTGACATGATAAAAACAATGTAAATGCATTCACAATCAGTTGTGTAATCTAATCAGTATTGCACTGAGTTGTTTACTATTTTACATAGCACTACTTTTTAAGGAGTTACTGTTAAGTGTGTGCTATGGTGAACTAGGTTACATCTGTGTGTTGTAGTGCTTCTACCCAAATGCTTGTTGCAATTCCTTTTTAAAAATGGCACAAGTGGTGTGTTTTGTTTCTTTGGAAATAGTTATTCATTTGTGTACTGTTTTCATACATCTAAGTTAAGATATGCTGTTAGTTTTGCTGTGCATACCTCTCAGTCACACAAAATACTGCAGAATATCCATGAGTGGGTTTTATTCCTCTCTGTCTCACAAACACACACACAGAAATTTAACATAATATTGTTGCATGCTTTATAAATGACTCCCACATACACATCACAATCTATCCCCATGAATTACTCACAGAACTATTTTCATTCCACTCTCCATATAGTTTCAGGAATTAGTTTGTGTTCCTTCATAAACTGCACTGTATACCGGTTCCAAAATTTCTGTACTAAATTTTTCACAGAAATAACAGCTCACATTACAGGCTTAAAACAATACATGAAATTTCATTGCTTTGCCCAATAGAAAATGTGCGTGTATGTGCATATGTGTGTGCATGCATGCGTGGGTTTGTGCAGAGCTGCATCATGGCCAAATGGGGCCCTAGGTAGGGTAATGGATCAAGTCCCCATATATAAAGCCCCCCAGCCATTCCTGTGTCCCATTATTTGGCTATTTCTCCCCAGTTACCGTAAACATTGTTCAAAACTCTCAGTGTGCATACTGCTTTCTGTTTTACTTCTACAATGCTTACAGATGTTTGCATTTAATTTAAAACTTTGATTTCAAATTTTATAGCACAAACACTGGTACACATTTGCTAAACAAAGCAATACAGTCTAAAAATGAAAACAGACTTAGCATTAAAACTTCTTTGCCATTGAAACTCACATTCAATGACATTGCATTGAAACCCACATTCAAAGAAAATGCATCTGACCAGTGGTGGATAAAGTTTACCTTTGGACTGTTTTCAAATCATAGGCCCCTTGCACACATTTATGTGCTCTTTGATTCACCTTCCTGATTTTATTAAATTATATTCCTCGTATAATATACCACCACTTGATAGAGTATGTTTTGTTTGTAGTTTTGAACATTTTTTTCCAGTAAGCAATTAAACAAAATGTATGAACCGATAAAGACAAAACTGCCCAATTCAGAACATTTCAACCATAAAAGGTCACTGAAACTTCTGTCATTACACTCCACTAATATCAGTCAATATGCACAATATCTGCAGAAGTAAGAGTCATCTGAGTAATTTCACATTAAAGATATTCTGTAACTAATGAACAGGTTGCTGCTATCAAACAACTATATATTTCATTGTTTCATGTACAAATTCAGTGCCTGCTGCCCTTGAAGAATAAATTGTTTATATTGCATTAAAAAATGGTAAGCTGGTAATACTGCAATAGGGAATGGCTGGCAAACTGTTAAGTTTAGTTACTAGGCATCTCATCCAAAGGACATACTGTACTCAGGACTGCAGCACCCCACCACCTTAAAATACAACACAGCATCAGCAATCCATCTACATGATTTAAGAGTAGAACCCACAGCCTCCTACATCAAAAGCAAGCATGCTACCTGTTGTGCTACTAATAATAATAATAAGTTCTGTAGCACAATAGTGGTAGCATTTGCTAAACAAAACAGTTGCATATTGCAAACAGACTTAGCATGACCAGCAGTAAACATTTCTTCACTTGAAACTCACAGTTCCTTGAGAAATGCACCTGAAGTTCAAACCCTGTATCCTCGTTACAGGAAGCATGAGCCTGAATCCTCTACCCTAACCACAAAGCTGCCAACAAATTGAGTTCCAGGTGCAATTCCAGACAAAGTCTGACATAATGGGGGGAGCAAAGGCCCAAAAATAGGGACAGATTTTAAATATTGCTCTTGGAAAGTTGTTACGAAAATAAAATTTGTCTTAGCATGCATTTTTCTGAAGGATATGAAGTCTGAAATTCAAATGTATGTCATTATTTAATGACTTCAATCCACAGATCATTCCAGAGATTTGCCAGAAAAATCACAAATTTTATTAGGAATAGACCAAAAATATGAAGCAAAAATCTGGACATTCTGCAAAAATTTGAATAGCTGCAAGATATCTCTCTCTCTCTCTCTCTCTCTCTCTCCTCTCACACACACACACACACACACACACACACACACACACACACACACACACACACACACACACACACACACACACACACATGCACTCCTTACATGTCTGTCTGTGCTGTCTTGCAGCATCCCTTGTCAGTCCATGGAAGCAGCACACACACCTATGGAAGTAACTTGAGGACCATCCCAACTTGAGGCACTTTTTGTATTTAAATTCTGTGCATGCAGAACGTGGAAAGGAACAGGATTGCGTGACAATGACACATGTTGCAGCTGGATGCAAGACACTTAAAATGTATTTCTTTTTAATGTAAAAGTGTGTGTGTGTGTGTGTGTGTGTGTGTGTGTGTGTGTGTGTTTTTGTGTGTAACAATGTGTGAGACACACAGCTTCTGTGATGATCACTGAAGTGCTCATTCCTAATTTCATATTCATAGCTAATGTTTAAACAGATCCATAACATTCACTAACATCCTCCCTTACATTCCAAACAAAAACACTTTAATGATACACATCTTGCCACTCAAAGCATTATCAAAAACAACAGTGCATCATGGTGAACCAGCAGTGATAACAGTAATTATAACCACAAACTGAAAGTAAAGCAGATACCAGTTTTTAAAATATACCTATTTCATTTAGCAATCAGCAGCAGAAGAAATTCATTATATCCTAGCAGAGCCCATATTATTCCTGATTTCCCAAATGCCTTTGTGAAGGCTGCCAGCTGAGTTAGATAGAATTTTGTAAATAATTCTATGCCCTTGTAAATATTAATATGATCCAGAGGCTTGTTCGACAAATGTAAGAAAACTTTGTTATGTCCTGAGCTTCAAAAATTTAACCACAGTGCACCCTGCTGGAGGAAAGCTGATAAGTAAATAATTTTATGACTGTGTATGATCTCAAGCTAGGAGACAGGATGTCTGCAGCTAGAAATTTGTTCCATTGTTCTAAGACAGAGATAATTACTTGGTTTCACATGTAAAGTATATTTTATTGCTGTGGATTCCTGGCAGGTGCAGATCAAAAAGAAATGCTAAATTTGGAGTTCTGGTAGCTTGGGAACTAAATTAGAAGTGACAAGAATGATGTAATCTGAAATGACTCAGCAGCAATGTGTATTATTAATTCAAGGACTATCTCTCAGAGAAAGAGATGGCATTTTGTACTTTGTTCTAAAACTGACGATTCACCAGCACTTGCTTTGATCTGTAAGTAAAGTTATTTAGATCTTAGTAGTTCTCTTAGAGATAGATTTGAATATAGCCAGATTAGTCTATTTGTTTTCTATATTTATGTCAGACTGTCCTACAATGTTATTTAAAGTATTTCCTGTGATTTCTGAACTCTAATGTCATTGTGTTGAACTAATGTGTATTGCCTTGTGTTTTTATTATTTATTATTAAATATTTTAAACCTTTCAACTGTGGCTGCTTTGTGTAGAGATAATGTAAGCTCTTAAGGTTCTTGTATGTATTTGGTGATACTGTATAGGCCACTCCTAAATAGCCTTCAAGTCACAGTCACACTTACCAATTGGATAACAGTAACATTGGACAGTAGAATTGGGCACCCTTTGATAAGGGCCATTAGAGTAGCTGATAAGAGTAGTTGGTGGCAGTGATTACTACCTTATAGCCTGGGCAGAAGGGGGCATAACTGGTGAACCTGTGCCAGCCTTCTCCAGGAGTGTCTGTGTGTTTGCATATAAATGAAATCTAAAATGTGTGTGTCAGCTACTTGGGCAGGGACACAAAGCACTGGGATCTGAACCCTATAGCTGTGCCAGTGGGGAGTCTTATTGGGGATCTGGAGAGAGAGGAACACCACAGATCCCAGGACTGTGATCTCTGGTGTTAATGGTGAGGATTGAGGCTCCCTGATTACAGGGTCAGTGCATGGGTGTAACAGCCTTTGACTGTGATATGAACTGTGGTATGGAGGAGGGCACACAGCCTCATCACCATCAACATCACTGCCATCTGAACTTCCCACTGAACTCAAATATGGGTCATCCTAGTAAGGATTTAAAACTCCAACATTGCAAGTTAAACCAACCTCTTTAACATCATTGCCAACAATAGAAAAAAAGAAAATAAAACATTCTGCTCCTCAGAATTTCTTTCATGCACTGAACTGACAGTGGTAGTGGAATGTTTTACATAACATCAAAGGTCATAGGGCATCCTTACAAAGACTTACATGGGGGTCGAACATCACACAGTAAAGAACAAGAGGAAAAAAAGGAAAGATTATTACAAACAATGGAATGGAACAAAACCAGATAACCCAATTAGTTACACACAAATAAATTACTTTAAAAAACTTTACTTGTAATTAAATTATTCTTATATGCACAATCCTAACTGATTTACTAGAAGTTGAATGTGGGACAGGTCACAGATATGAAGGTCATCCCTGAGGAGTCTGTATGAAACAGAGTAGAGGTATAGGGCTTTTAGCCTATCTGTGTATGGTAGATTTTTGAGTCCCTGGATTCTCCTTGTGAGGAACCTCTGTTGTCTCCCCAGCTGCTGCATATGATTTGTGGGATACATGCCAAATGAGGCATTGTACTCAATAATGGGCCTTATAATGGAAGAACACAGGGATGTTATGACCTCCTTGTCCCTGGATGAGATACCTTTACTTATGAGGTGGGCCATGTTGAAAGTTTTCCGTACAATGGAAGCAACATGGTGGTCAAAAGTCAGGTTGCTATCAATCTGGGTGACCAAATCCCTCATGACTCACTGCTTGCTTAGGATGTTATTAATGTGATAATTTGCGTGTGTGTGTGGGGGGGGGGGGGTCACTGTCCCCAAAGGGGATGATGATGTATTTTTTTTTTGTATTCAGCTTGAGGCCATGTTTCTGGCACCAGCCATTTGTTTGGGTGAGACCCTCTTGGAAGATGTCTACGTCACTAGAGGACATGATGACAGCTCCCAGCTTGCAGTCATCTGCAAACTTGGTCAGCCATAGCCCACTGGTTTTGGCCTGCACCTCAGAAAAGTATATCCCAAATAACAGGGGCCCCAAGACCCAACCCTGGGGTACTCCACTTAATACGGGTCTACTGCTTGAGGTGGCTTCCCCTATTTTGACTAGCAGGGTTCTATCAGTGAGCCAGTTAGCTACCCATCTGGTAACATACAGATTGATGCCTAGTTGAGAGAGTTTATCTATTATGCCTGAGTGAGGAATAGTGCTGAAGGCTTTGGCCAGGTCAAGGTAGGTGCTGTGTGGGATCAAGTGTTTGGAGGTTGCCAGTGTCCTTGTTAATGAGGCCAATGATAATCCATTCCATGGCCTTGCAGCTCAGGCTAGTTAGGCTGATGGGTCTATAATTTCCTGGATTGGTGAACGCTCCACCTTTGTGTAAAGGAATGACAGTGGTTGTCCTCCAATCTGCTGGAACAAAGCCAGTACTCAGGCTTTGGTTGAATAGGGCGCCTAATGGTGCTGCAAGTTCCTGCCTGAGTTCATGTAGGATGCAACCTGGGATGTTATCAGGTCCCATGGACGCTGTATTTTTTGCCTTTGAGGGAGCAGTGATGACCTGATCCCTAGATATAAAGGGAAGGGGGCAGGTACTGGGAATTTCCTGATTTACTAATGGGGGGACAGAGGGGTAAAATTTTCACTGAATCTGTCAGCCAGCGAGTTTGCTATATCTACGGCATTTGTATATGTAGTGTCCTTGACCAGCAGTTCTGAATAGATCTGGGTGCTACCTTTGAGACTGCGGATATATGTGAAGAAGGCCTTATGATTGTCTCCAGTAGATGTGGTCAATATGGACTCAAAGTTTGCTTTGGAGGATTTCACTAGTGCTCTTATTTGCTTGTTTAGGCTAAGGAGAGATTACTTCCAATTAGGCACTTGCTCCTTCTTGGTCTTGGACAACATTTTTTTTCTTTTTTTACAGCGTTTATTTATTGCAGATGTCTACCATCTGCTACAGGTAATGTAAAACAAACTTCTCAATTTTATTTAAAAACAGGAACTCTATTATAGTGACGCTAATAGTTTGCCCACTCCTTTGTTCTTTAGCAAAAGCAAGAAAGCAAGATATACGTTCCTACATCTCAAGTTTACATTTCCAGAATAAGGAACACTAACTCTCATTATGTGAAACAAATTGGCAAAATGCTGAACACTTACTAATTTATTACTAATAACTTCATCTAGAAAGTTCATAGAATACTCAAAATATGCTGCTATTTTTACTTATAGAATAGGATTTTCAACAAATTAATATAATTGAGTTCTAATTATCATGGATGTCCGTTCAAAAGAATCCTGAGACTGAATGTGTGAAGGCCCCTCTCAATGTGAAACTTGGTGGAGCATGAACCTTTTTAAGATCCCAAATGAGGAAAAAATACCTCTCAACCATAATGAGGTACCTCATTACAGGGAATGTACCTCATATGGGGTCTTAAACAGTTCATGTCCCTCAAAGTGCCACATTGAAAAGGTCTGACACGTTCTGTGTTAGGAATTCTTTTCACTGATAACCACAGTAAATGGAAAGGAACCATATTATTAATTTATTAAAATATCTTTTTATAAGTAAAACCAGCATGTTTTAACCATCATCTGACCTTCCTAGCTGAAGTTATCAGTAAGCTGTTAGTATGTGTTCCACATTTTGCCTATTTGTTCCACATTACAAAGGCTGCTGTTCTCATATTGGGTATGGAAGGTTCAACCTTCAAGGTTGAGAGCTATGAATGAGGTACACTTGAGAGATATGCTTCACAGCAAGAGTCTGCATGTCCGGGTACTCCTGTTTCTTCCCATTTTTCAAAGACATGCAGTAAGTGGATTGGACACTCTAAACTGGCCATAGGTGAGTGTGCGTGCCAGTGAGTGGTGTGGAAGGACAATTGTTGAAGTGACACCCCGAGTCCATGTTTTAAAAGGGGTGATAGATGGCTTGCTGAGAATAAACCTTATTTATTATTTTTTAGTTAAACGTACAGACTTCATGATGGACACAGAACACTTTTCTGATTTTTACTGGTTTATACTGCAGTAAATCAGAGAACAAGATATTCACTTAAGCGTTGTACTAAGTAAAACAACATTTCAACTTGAGTTCATGAAATAGGCGGTCAAATCATTCCAGCCGTTAATATTGTTGATGTGCAAACATCTTGTTCCAAAACTCGCCAGTAACCGCTTACAAAATGCGGAAACCGTCAGTAAATCAGATCATAATGAGCAAAGTTCACATTTTCACATGGATATTTATTTAGGTATTGTGACCACTCACTACTTCTGACTCAGTCAAGGTTACACACTCAATGCAAATAAAGAGATCCCAGGGGTATAAATAAAGGCTGCACTCTGTTTCTAAAGACTAGGGTATTAATCTGATCATTAGCCTGGAATTTAAGCAAAATGCTTTTTTTGTTGTTCACCTTATTATTCGTCATTTCTTCAGGTAAGCGGTTTTCTTTGGCAATAGCTGATATCTATTTTTACATTCGAGCGCCGTCAGCTGCAATTTCTAGTTTACTATTTCTTATTTCTCTGTCTGTGTAGGTGTTCGGTCCCAGGTGCTTCTGACAGAGACCGGCGGAGGTGTGAAGAAGCCCGGAGAGACCCTCACGCTGACCTGTAAAGCCTCCGGGTTCACATTCAGCAGCTACAACATGCACTGGGTCCGGCAGCACCCCGACAGGAGGCTCGAGTGGGTAGCCGAAATTAGACACGACAGTAGTAAAACGTGGTACCAGCCCTCGGTAACAGGACGGTTCACCATCTCCCGGGATAATTCACAGAACCTCGCCTTCCTGGTCATGGGGAGCCTCAAACCTGAGGACACGGCGATTTATTACTGCGCTAGACACACACAGTGCTCGGAGTGAATAAAGGACCCGCATAACAACCCTGCTCACCTGTAATCCTCATACCTGATACAGTCAGGAACAGGGGCTAACCATGTACATACAGTACTGGGCTAGGAAACGGGCAGCTTCTTCTGACTCCACTTTCCCCTGGTCCATGGCTGGGAGTAAAGGAGGCCATTGAAGTGAAGCATCAGGAAGTTTTCAGCAATGAAGGCAGTTTATCACTTTAGGGGGTCTTTGTTTTATTACTTACAGACATGCACGCGCGCACGCACACACCTTTCACGATTTCAGGAAATATATAGATCCAGAGATACCCCCATACCCCCCCCCCCACACACACACACACATACAAATTAGGTTAATTCTGCCGCCAAGCATCATAAATATAGAGTCACAGTGTAGGAAGTATTACTCAAGACATAATATGAGGAACGTTCATTTTAATAAGGTACAACTAGCAATCATAAATACGCTTGACGTTTAGAACACACACACACACACACACACTATATATATATAGAGAGAGAGAGAGAGAGAGAGAGAGAGAGAGAGAGAGAGAGATGCGTATGTATATATCACCTAACACATTAGCGTCCTACTGTGAGTGTGCGTGCGTACGTGCGTGCGTCTATGTGTGTGAGTGCTGGGGAAGTAATGTATAAATACACCAAATGCTCTTGCTTTCATGGTAATAGCTGGTCATTGCATCTCACGCTTTAGCCACAACTTTCTTGTAAAGAACAAACTGTCATTGGTTGAATGCCTATTTTAGCTGCACATACTGTAAATAGTATTATGTTAATTTATCACTGTAAATAAGATAGTAATGTATTGTCCCTGCTTTGTTACTGTACTATGCTCAGCACTGTGTATTCTTTAGTCTATGTACACTTTTCTGTTTACAAATTGCTCCGTGTTGCCTAGGAAATGACTGAAAAGGGTCTTTTGATCAGCGAGTCCACTTATTCAGTTATCAAACTGAAATACACACATAGGTGAAACTAATTTGAGTGACATTTCAGTTGAAGTAATTAACATGAATGGTAGAAAGTACGCAAGTTTCTGTCTTTTACATTCCAGTTTCGTCCAAACAGTTACAGTCCAAAGAAATACAGTTTGCGATTACAGCAGCTGGATAATTTCTGACAGAAAATACCAACATCCACCTTCTACAGAATTGTGATACATACATAAGAGTACTGTAACAATGACTGTTTTACTTATACATCCACGCTGCTATCTAAGTGGACTTCACTGACTTCTTCCTACACAATTCACTTGCCATTTTACGTGCTTTTCTTGGGAACTGACAGAACTACTGCAGGAGTTATCCCACTTTGGAGCAATTTCTGCTATTTCATCCCGTAACTAGTCAGTTTTACCCCTCTCTATACCTGAAATAATTGTTCCTTTGTTATTAAAGACATTGATAATTTGAAGTTACTTATAGGGTTTTATGGTTATGTTGATGTAATTAGTTAAAAAAATGTCAAATTTCTTCTAGTTAACCAAATAATGTTAATGATCAGAAGCACAGCATCAAAATAATAATAATAAAAAACTTGTCTACCCCTACAGAGTCCTTTATTTAAATATACTTACTCCAGTGTCCACAAACCCTCAAAAAAGTAAGGCGTATCCCTGTCCAGGAAATATGTAGCCTTACAGATGGAGCATGAATTCTGACTGTCGATCAGATTAAGTTAACATAGTCATTGTCGACTATGGAGAAAAGGAGACCCTGTTCATTATATGAGCTCTTTCAGTGAGTGCTGATGCTATGAACTAAACTCACTGACAGCTTCTTTCTGAACCAGTGGAGTTTATTTTTATTCTACTGTTTTGCAACCATAGAGAAGGTATATATAACTGTGTGTGTGTGTGTGGGGGGGGGGGTCCTACTTACTGATTAGCTGAAAGTGGGTTTCATTGGGCTATTTTCTTTGCTTCAGCACTTGTTGGAAGCTCCTTCTCTGGATCATCATTTTAAAAAAGTACCCAATGTTATTATAGTTTATTCAGCCATGTGCAGAGGTTTGATTCACATTTTATTTTATATCACTATAGACTAACTTTCTACAATGTAAAAATGGTTATTTTGCTGTATTGAACTAGCCAATGATTCTACAGTTATCTTTATTTTAATAATGAGGAAATCTCCAACCTCTACTGGAAGCATGAAAGGATAGAACCTCAACTGCAGCCCAGACAACCCAAGTTCAAGAAGCAGTTTCAGCACTTGATGTACAGGTGGGACGACATACATGTCCATTTATGGAAGGAGGAGGGAAGGGATGCATGCTCTGGAGCCCACTTGCATGGGTTGTTTTCCCTGCTGGACACTGGGTAAACAACAACATGGTGCCTACTAGGGGTGGGTGGGGTAGTCCAGCTGATATCCACACCTTCTGGAAGACAGGAGTGGTCCAGTGCTGATCCCCACTGCATGCCCCACTTATGGATCATCTCTTAGCTGGTGCTGGGCAAGGTAGGGCTTAATGAAAAAATCCCAAAACACTCCTGATGGCTACCTAATGACATCTCTCCCAGCTGACCTTTGTACTGATGATGCGATATATTGAGTGCTTATTATTTTTATGTGAGATGTAACATTTACCTATCTCTTTGAAACTGGTATTTTTTTTCTAACTGCAATTAGCCTGGTATCCATTAACAGCACATACACATCACACTGAAGCAAACATGATTGGAGGGCTGTGGGCAACAAGCAGCAGTGTTAATCAAATATACAAGACTCCAAGCTGCACTACACATTGAGAAACATCTGCTCATGGCCAGAACATCTGCTCATGGCCCAAACATCTGCTCATGGCCCGAACACATGTTCATGGCCATAATGAGGTGTATCAGAACTTGTGTAATGAATGTAAACACAGAATGGTAAACAAGCTTATGTCCGGTAACTGAGTATGAGCGAATTGTACAACAATAGATGGAGAAACTTGAAATACATGAAGGCAGGGGAAGCCTAACAATAACAGTCACAGCTCTCAACTGAATCAGGGACAACCCTAATCAGAATGAGGGCCTAAACCAGAAATAATCAAAGACAAGCAGGGCACCTTTTTAAAATGCTGCTACTCTTAACTGTATCTGTGAACAGAATAAGAGGGTGTGAATAAAAATACATTTTCTGAAGTAAAAGATGCCTACACCTCTAATTATTACCATACAAATTCAACGTTTCTCCAAAGGTCAGCATTTATACAAGGGATTAAAAGGGACTGAGCTAAAACTGATGTCAAATTCAGGGGCATCCCTGTAAATCATGGACAGTTGAGAAGTATTCCACCAATGGACAAAGAAGCTTGAAACTGTAGGACATTGCAGTCAGTACAGGTAGTGGACAAGTAGTTGATTCAGTTGCCTTATCATGTATATTGGGGAAGGAAACACAGGCAGCAAATGTCCAAAATGTAGAAAGTGTGATGTTTGAACAGATGCAAGCAACACAAGTGTGCAAATGCCCATGCCTTATATGTATTGCACTAACAATGATGGGGTAATTGGAAGCTACATATGTAAAACAGTAGACCAATCGAGAAAAATAAGGAATAGTCCTGGACTTAATTCACAGACAAGTGCAAATAGTGGAAACAATAACAGCAGTTGTGGTAGTACCATGCATGTTGGGAAGAGTAGGAACTGGGATAGTTAACACATCCCAAATCAGTATGCAGTGCAATCCACAAGGACCTGCTACAGAAACAGGACTGTCTCTTTGAACAACATATTACTTACAGGTTATTCTGCAGTGCATTGGTGCAGACCCAGAACTATAACAGATGAGGATGTAATAACACTAGAGATGTGGAAAATGTCATGAGAAATATATTAAGATGGAAATCCTGGAAGTTACAAGTCATATGGAGACAGTCCAATGATATCATGGTTATATGTCTATGAATGTTTGTGTATGCCTATGGACATGTTTAAGTTCACGTGAAAGGAAGACAACCCATGATAGTTAGCCCCTAGAAGAAGTAATCACAAGAAAGCATATGCCTGATATCAGTATTATGTAATGAGAAGCATTGTAAGCACCATTCCGTGGTATTATATGTGAATGGAAGGCAAGCCATTTGTGGATTATGTGGGTATGCCATGCTGCTACCACACATACACAAGGTACTGCAGTCTGACAAGGAACACATCTGATGCCAGTACGCTATCATGTCAGATAATAAAATGTGTCTACAGGTGAGCAATGTGCAATGCACCCTGTAATATCTGCATCACAACAGGCAACTTACCTCATGGGACATCTGTAGTACCTGCATCACAACAGGCAACTTACCTCACAGAATGGTGCAACAGTATTATTAGGTGATAAGTGAAGTGCAGAAACTGCTCGAGGTCACGAATAAGTGGTGTACTCCAGCCTATAACAATGTTATTCTCTGCGCATCAACCACTATCTCCATTGCATGGCTCTTGGAAGAGTCATACCCCCAAAGGTAAATTCACAGATGTTTTTGTCATGAAACAACAAATAACAATAATAAGTATTTCACAGCATTGATAATTTATTTGGCTTTGCACTAACAGTTGAGCAATGGACAACATCATTGTACTGGGCATGTTCATAAGGAAAAACAGCAGTTACCAAATGAACATCATCTACCCAGCCAAACACCATAACCCAATTTCATAACAAATGTCTTATTACACTTTGTGACCACTATGTAGCATGACATACATAAATATCTGTTGAATAAGCCAGTCTCACCTGTACCAACTATAACATAAACAAAATAACCAAAGGGAATACACCATTGCATTAGAACATATGGAATATGTTTTAAGCTCCTCTTGACCTATGCACTGCCTGAACATACTGCACAAGCCTTCATATCACATTTGTTAGACAACACTCACTTAAAGGGATACCTGAACAGCATGTTCAATGCATATGGATTTCATTAAAGCGATTACAAATTTGGTCTATCTCCCCTCAATTGTAAAAGTGTGCAGTAAGTAAAAATGTAATCATCAATTGCTTCTGAGAAGCCATTCCTGAGTGTTAACAGTCTTTTACACTCTCAATAGATACACCTTGACAGTCTTGAATACCTGCTTACCTTTGTCCATACTTCATAGAGTTGTATATCAACCACTATCACTATAGACAGAACTGTATCTGAAGTCACATGAAGCACACATTTAAAGGGATTATATTAGTAGTTTATGAAGGTGATGAAAATGGAACTGTTCACTCTACGTTGCTTTATCTACATCACGCTTGTTGACAAACCATTGTTATACAATTCAGATAATCTGTTAAACAGCCACAGAAGCTGGGAATAGGAGGATTTGAACCACAACATAAATCCACACTCTAAAACCTGTGTATTAACTGCTTCTGTCACAGAAGACATTAAGATACAAATGTCAGAAAGCACAGACTTCAAGGTCTGACTTAAGCATTGTTTTACAATGCTCATGTGTTGTGTAAAATGTATTTTGAGGGATTAAAATCATATAACCATGTCAGTGCTTACACAAGTGTTAATCAACAATGTCAGTATTTGTTAGGTAATGCAGTCCTGCCTGTCATTTTTGCTGTACACACACATATTACATATCCATTACCAATTCAGGTCCCTGCATCTATAAGTCCACAGTCTAGAGAACTGTGTGTTAGATGTTCATGCCAAAGGAGAAGTCTTACTTCAACTATGAGAAAGAACACATTTGAAAGGACAACCTCAGTGTTGTGTGTAAAGCCAAATGTTTAGCTTAATAGTGAGTGAAAGAGTTGTGAGACCCCTCTTCCTGTGTAAATATTTCCACTAAGGGAAAGTGTGCACATAAGATTTGTTGAATAGGCCATCCTTACAAAACACTATAGTCTGACACACGCACACACAAACACACACACACATACACATACACACACACACACACACACACACACACACACACACACACACACACACACACACACACACACACACACACTAGTTAGTCATTACTGGACTTGAACACCTGCATCGCCATATGCCCACAACCTGACACAACATTGTATCAACTGCTGCTGATGCCACAAGAGAAGTCTTACTAAAAGTGTGAAATAGAACATATTTAAAGGAACAAACTCTATCACTGCATTGCACACACCCACGACTGACGATACACGAACCACAGGTTCCCCATTCATTACTCACCATTGTCTTAATCTCAAAAACCTTAATTGGCTTGAACTTCAAAATCTAATTCTCCAATACCAATTAGTCATCATTTATAAAATTCTCCATTACCCATCTAATACACCCATACTTAATAACCTCATTGCCCCTTACAAAAATCTTACTTCCCTTCGCTCAGCCAGCAAACTACTAGTAGCTACTCTCAAATCTCATAATAAAGCAGGTGACTCCTTATTTGCTAACGCTGTTGGCTCTTACTGGAATAAACTTCCCATAGAACTAACCTCTCTAGGCTCATCTCACCTTTTCAAAAAACAACTAAGAAACTATTTTCAATCCCACTGGCTATGCCCCTGCTCTAATCCTGACTGAGCTCAGCAGACAATCCCTCTCTACAGTCCTCCCCATTCACTTCTACTTGCCTCTATCACTACTTCTATCCCTCCAGTATAGTGCACCTAGCGACCCACCTGCTTAGTAATTTTCCTATACTATCTATTCTCCTTATACTTGATATATCACTGCAACCTGTCATCACTCCTTTTATTTAACCTAGATGCTGATCACTTCTGTACAAATCTCTATCCAAAAACTGTGCCCCAGCACAATATGTTTTATCCACACTTGTTAATGGTGTAAATAGTTATAGACTCTTTATGTGTTACTATTTTCTCTCGTCTTCGTTTTAGCAGTCCTACTCTTGCAAATATTGTGGGAAAATGGTTCCTCACTATTGTTTTAGTTATTGTTAAACTGCCCCTGCATTGTTACTTTACTACATGATAATGTTCCTTTATATGCTTATAGGTTTTATTTACTTTTTGTTTATTGTAAGTTACTAGTATATAGTGGAGCTTTTCTCCTCGGGCCTCTGCTGAAAATGGACATGTATCCAGCCAGACTAGCCCGGTCAACAAATGTAAAATAAAAAAATAAAATAACGATTACAGCAGCTGGATAATTTCTGACAGAAAATATCAACATCCACCTTCTACAGAATTGTGATACATACATAAGAGTACTGTAACAAGGACTATTTTATTCATACATTCACGCTGCTATCTAAGTGGACTTCGCTGACTTCTTCCTCCATAATTCACGTGCCATTTTACGTGCTTTTCTTGGGAACTGACAAAACTACTGCAGGAGTTATCCCACTTTGGAGCAATTTCTGCTATTTCATCCCGTAATTAGTCAGTTTTACCCTTCTCTATATCTGAAATAATTGTTCCTTTGTTATTAAAGACATTGATAATTTGAAGTTACTTTTAGGGTTTTAGGGTTATGTTGATGTAATCAGTTAAAGAAATGTCAAATTTCTTCTAGTTAACCAAATAATGTTAATGATCAGAAGCACAGCATCAAAATAATAAAAAAAAAAACTTGTCTACCCCTGCAGAGTCCTTTATTTAAATATACTTACTCCAGTGTCCACAAACCCTCAAAAAAGTAAGGCGTATCCCTGTCCAGGAAATATGTAGCCTTACAGATGGAGCATGAATTCTGACTGTCGATCAGATTAAGTTAACATTGTCATTGTCGACTATGGAGAAAAGGAGACCCTGTTTATGAGTTCTTTCAGTGAGTGCTGATGCTATGAACTAAACTCACTGAAAGCTTCTTTCTGAACCAGTGGAGTTTATTTTTATTCTACTGTTTTGCAACCATAGAGAAGGTATATCTAACTGTGTGTGTGGGGGGGGGGGGGTCCTAGTTACTGATTAGCTGAAAGTGGGTTTCATTGGGCTATTTTCTTTGCTTCAGCACTTGTTGGAAGCTCCTTCTCTGGATCATCATTATAAAAAAGTACCCAATGTTATTATAGTTTATTCAGCCATGTGCAGAGGTTTGATTCACATTTTATTTTATATCACTATAGACTAACTTTCTACAATGTAAAAATGGTTATTTTGCTGTATTGAACTAGCCAATGATTTTACAGTTATCTTTATTTTAATAATGAGGAAATCTCCAACCTCTACTGGAAGCATGAAAGGATAGAACCTCAACTGCAGCCCAGACAACCCAAGTTCAAGAAGCAGTTTCAGCACTTGATGTACAGGTGGGACGACAGACATGTCCATTTATGGAAGGAGGAGGGAAGGGTTGCATGCTCTGGAGCCCACTTGCATGGGCTGTTTTCCCTGCTGGACACTGGGTAAACAACAACATGGTGCCTACTAGGGGTGGGTGGGGTAGTCCAGCTGATATCCACACCTTCTGGAAGACAGGAGTGGTCCAGTGCTGATCCCCACTGCATGCCCCACTTATAGATCGTCTCTTAGCTGGTGCTGGGCAAGGTAGGGCTTAATGAAAAAAATCCCAAAACACTCCTGATGGCTACCTAATGACGTCTCTCCCAGCTGACCTTTGTACTGATGATGCGATATATTGAGTGCTTATTATTTTTATGTGAGATGTAACATTTATCTATCTCTTTGAAACTGGTATTTTTTTTCTAACTGCAATTAGCCTGGTATCCATTAACAGCACAGACACATCACACTGAAGCAAACATGACTGGAGGGCTGTGGGCAACAAGCAGCAGTGTTAATCAAATATACAAGACTCCAAGCTGCACTACACATTGAGAAACATCTGCTCATGGCCAGAACATCTGCTCATGGCCTGAACATCTGCTCATGGCCTGAACACATGTTCATGGCCATAATGAGGTGTATCAGAACTTGTGTAATGAATGTAAACACAGAATGGTAAACAAGCTTATGTCCGGTAACTGAGTATGAGCGAATTATACAACAATAGATGGAGAAACTTGAAATACATGAAGGCAGGGGAAGCCTAACAATAACAGTCACAGCTCTCAGCTGAATCAGGGACAACCCTAATCAGAATGAGGGCCTAAACCAGAAATAATCAAAGACAAGCAGGGCACCTTTTTAAAATGCTGCTACTATTAACTGTATCTGTGAACAGAATAAGAGGGTGTGAATAAAAATACATTTTCTGAAGTAAAAGACACCTACACCTCTAATTATTACCATACAAATTCAACGTTTCTCCAAAGGTCAGCATTTATACAAGGGATTAAAAGGGACTGAGCTAAAACTGATGTCAAATTCAGGGGCATCCCTGTAAATCATGGACAGTTGAGAAGTATTCTACCAGTGGACAAAGAAGCTTGAAACTGTAGGACATTGCAGTCAGTACAGGTAGTGGACAAGTAGTTGATTCAGTAGCCTTATCATGTATATTGGGGAAGGAAACATGGGCAGCAAATGTCCAAAATGTAGAAAGTGTGATGTTTGAACAGATGCAAGCAACACAAGTGTACAAATGCCCATGCCTTATATGTATTGCAGTAACAATGTGGGGGTAATTGGAAACTACATATGTAAAACAGTAGACCAATCGAGAAAAATAAGGAATAGTCCTGAACTTAATTCACAGACAAGTGCAAATAGTGGAAACAATAACAACAGTTGTGGTAGTACCATGCATGTTGGGAAGAGTAGGAACTGAGATAGTTAACACATCCAAAATCAGTATGCAGTGCAATCCACAAGGACCTGCTACAGAAACAGGACTGTCTCTTTGAACAACATATTACTTACAGGTTATTCTGCAGTGCATTGGTGCAGACCCAGAACTATAACAGATGAGGATGTAATAACACTAGAGGTGTGGAAAATGTCATGAGAAATATATTAAGATGGAAATCCTGGAAGTTACAAGTCATATGGAGACAGTCCAATGATATCATGGTTATATGTCTATGAATGTTGGTGTATGCCTATGGACATGTTTAAGTTCACGTGAAAGGAAGACAACCCATGATAGTTAGCCCCTAGAAGTAATCACAAGAAAGCATATGCCTGATATCAGTATTATGTAATGAGAAGCATTGTAAGCACCATTCCGTGGTATTATATGTGAATGGAAGGCAAGCCATTTGTGGATTATGTGGGTATGTCATGCTGCTACCACACATACACAAGGTACTGCAGTCTGACAAGGAACACATCTGATGCCAGTACACTATCATGTCAGATAATAAAATGTGTCTACAGGTGAGCAATGTGCAATGCACCCTGTGATATCTGCATCACAACAGGCAACTTACCTCATGGGACATCTGTAGTACCTGCATCACAACAGGCAACTTACCTCACAGAATGGTGCAACAGTATTATTAGGTGATAAGTGAAGTGCAGAAACTGCTCGAGGTCACGAACAAGTGGTGTACTCCAGCCTATAACAATGTTATTCTCTGCGCATCAACCGCTATCTCCATTGCATGGCTCTTGGTAGAGTCATACCCCCAAAGATAAATTCACAGATGTTTTTGTCATGAAACAACAAATAACAATAATAAGTATTTCACAGCATTGATAATTTATTTGGCTTTGCACTAACAGTTGAGCAATGGACAACATCATTGTACTGGGCATGTTCATAAGGAAAAACAGCAGTTACCAAATGAACATCATCTACCCAGCCAAAAACCATAACCCAATTTCATAACAGATGTCTTATTACACTTTGTGACCATTATGTAGCATGATATACATAAATATCTGTGGAATAAGCCAGTCTCACCTGTAACAACTATAACATAAACAAAATAACCAAAGGGAATACACCATTGCATTAGAACATATGGAATATGTTTTAAGCTCCTCTTGACCTATGCACTCCCTGAACATACTGCACAAGCCTTCATATCACATTTGTTAGACAACACTCACTTAAAGGGATACCTGAACATAATGTTCAATGCATATGGATTTCATTAAAGCTATTACAAATTTGGTCTATCTCCCCTCAATTGTAAAAGTGTGCAGTAAGTAAAAATGTAATCATCAATTGCTTTTGAGAAGCCATTCCTGAGTGTTAACAGTCTTTTACACCCTCAATAGATACACCTTGACAGTCTTGAATGCCTGCTTACCTTTGTCCATACTTCATAGAGTTGTATATCAACCACTATCACTATAGACAGAACTGTATCTGAAGTCACATGAAGCACACATTTAAAGGGATTATATTAGTAGTTTATCAAGGTGATGAAAATGGAACTGTTCACTCTACGTTGCTTTATCTACATCACGCTTGTTGACAAACCATTGTTATACAATTCAGATAATCTGTTAAACAGCCACAGAAGCTGGGAATAGCAGGATTTGAACCACAACATAAATCCACACTCTAAAACCTGTGTATTAACTGCTTCTGTCACAGAAGACATTAAGATACAAATGTCAGAAAGCACAGACTTCAAGGTCTGACTTAAGCATTGTTTTACAATGCTCATGTGTTGTGTAAAATGTATTTTGAGGGATTAAAATCATATAACCATGTCAGTGCTTACACAAGTGTTAATCAACAATGTCAGTATTTGTTAGGTAATGCAGTCCTGCCTGTCATTTTTGCTGTACACACACATATTACATATCCATTACCAATTCAGGTCCCTGCATCTATAAGTCTACAGTCTAGAGAACTGTGTGTTAGATGTTCATGCCAAAGGAGAAGTCTTACTTCAACTATGAGAAAGAACATATTTGAAAGGATAACCTCAGTGTTGTGTGGAAAGCCAAATGTTTAGCTTAATAGTGAGTGAAAGAGTTGTGAGACCCCTCTTACTGTGTAAATATTTCCACTAAGGGAAAGTGTGCACATAAGATTTGTTGAATAGGCCATCCTTACAAAACACTATAGTCTGACACACACACACACAAACACACACACACACACACACACACACACACACACACACACACACACACACACACACACACACACACACACACACACACACACACACACACACACACACACACACAAACACACACACACACACTAGTTAGTCATTACTGGACTTGAACACCTGCATCGCTATGCCCACAACCTGGACAACATTGTATCAACTGCTGCTGATGCCACAAGAGAAGTCTTACTAAAAGTGTGAAATAGAACATATTTGAAGGAACAAACTCATCACTGCATTGCAAAGCAGATGTTTAGGACTGTATTTGGGGGAAAGCCCTCTCATGATGTAACTGTTTCACCTGACTGTAAATGTACACACCAGATTTGTAGCCAGACCTACCTGTCATTACAAGCATACACACACACTCAGACCATTTATCATCACTAGATTTGAACACCTACCTATCTAGCTCCACAATCTAGATAAAATTATATTAACTGCTGACACTGCAGAAGAAGTCTTACTACAAGTGTGAGACAGAGCACCTTTGAAATAATGAGGTCATCATTGTGTTGCAAAGCAGATGTTTGGGCTATAAGGGACTGAAATTGTTGTAGAAGCCTTCACCTGGTATAAATGTTTCTCCTGAGTGGAATAATACGGACATCGGATTGAATGGAAATGCCATCATACCTTGTCTTCACAGTCACCCACACTTACACTATTTAGTCATTACTGAATTGTAACACCACCTAAGTCCACAATCTAGAAAGAAGTATATTAGCTGTTCACACCACAGAAAACATTTTACTACAAGCATGAGATGGAATATATTTCAAGAGAAGACCTCCTCATTGTGTTGCAAAGCAGATGTTTGAGCTAAAAGGGACTGACATTGTTAGGGTATCCCTATCCTGCTGTAACTGTGTTTTCTGAGTAGAAGTGTACACACCTGATCAATTGGATATGCCAGTTCTACCTGTACCGACAGTCACACACACGTACACTAGTTAGTAATTGCTGGATTTGAACACCTACCTATTTAAATCCATAATATAGAAAGCCATGTATTAGCTGCTTGATCGACAAAAAAGTTTTACTATAAGTATGAGACAGGACATATTTGAAGAAATGACCTCATCATTGTGTTTCAAAGCAGATGTTTGATCTAAAGGGGACTGAAATTGTTGGGGAGCCTTTTTCTAGTATAAATGTTTTTTCCCCTTAGTAGAAGTGTACACATCAGATGTGTTAGGTAAGCCACTTCTAACTAATGCTATAGTGACACACACTTGCACTAGTTATAGCTGGATTTGAACACCTGCCTATCAAACTCTATAATCTAGAGATTATTGTATAAACGACCAACACCACAAGAGAAGTATTATTACAAATGTCAGACAGCACATAGTGACATTTTACGTTTAGGTGAATAAGAAGCTATTTTGACAGACAGACAAAACAACAATGTGTGGGTCATTATTCTCTACATTCTGCAGTAATAACTCTTCACGTCATTCATGGACATTGTTACTGCATGACTATCTATGTGTGCCATATTAAGGTGTATTGACCAGTTATATGATGGAATATAATCATAGCTGTCAACCAATGGAGTGCCAGCTATGCATACCTGGCTTTACATCTCTAAATCATTGTTGGTAATTATTAATTTACTTTGTGGAAAATGGCTCAGAATTAGTGATGTGTTTACATTGTGCAAGTTAACTACATGACGTACCTGCCAGACTTACAAAAGGTACCACTCATTACTGATACTTTGTAACTATGTATCCAAAAGTCCCAATTGATTGCAACACATTTGGAAGGGAAATTTGTTTCAATGCAAATATCATTTACATTATATATTAGGTAGACAGCACAAGTGTGAACTCATCATATGTTAACTACATCAAGACAATGACCCATACACAAGTAACACAAGCCACTAACATTACTTTCTTTCTTGAAAATTGTTTACTGAAACATACAGCTGCCAGTCTCAGTTATATGATCAATGGCAAATCATTAATACTTATGTAATTACTTTTTGGGTTTTTGAGCTTAGGATGGGAGGTTGTAGTGACTTATGGTGCTCCATGGCAAGAGTATTGCATATGATGATTATAGTCATAAAGACAAGTCTGGTTCTGAGCCATTTCAGAACTTGTGTGTGCTGTGTCAATGTTTTCTTTGTCAACATTAAACCAAGTCACCTAACAGATTGACCAAATTGCTGGCCCAGACTTACCAAGCTAAATGACTTCATCATTATCTAAGTCACAACAAACTTACTAAATCCTTACTAATCAAAAACCCTTCTAGTGTCTTCTACACTCTCACTATACAGTTTGCTTTGGCATACCTCAAGTTCAGACTTATAAATACTGCTCAATATTGCAAAATATGTATATAAAGTAATCTGCTCCCACTGCTATTATGCTGTTGTATATTTTTTGTATAAATATTATAAACTGTAATTTGTTTCTTTTTATAAATGTTATGTCAATTTTGTTAAGATTTTTGAAGAACTTCTATGTAAAATTGTTACACTTCTTATTCTCTGTATGTCTTGGAGCTTTTCTCCCCGGGCCTCTGCTGAAAATGGACTTGTTGTCCAGTCAGACTTTCCCAGTAAACAAATGTAAAATAAAATAAATAAATTATTTAAATATCTGCCATTACCTTTATGTTCATAAGTTAGTACTACGTTAACTGCCCTTGCGAGCCATTTTAAGCTTAGCCAATTATCCCTTGTGAGACTCAAACCCTGCACCTTGTGTTTGTAAGGTAAACACCTTAATCATTAGGCCACCCATGTTCATAATATGATAATACAGGACCACACCTGTTTAAGTCCTGTTGTTGTATCCCTCATACAATGTGCGTTTTCCTAACAAATCACTGAATTGTGAATTCTCTAAATAATAACTTGCATCTACATGACAGACTTCATATCCTTCATAAAATGCATGCTATAGCTAACATTTTATTGTAGCAACCTCATAATTGTATAAGAGCAATGATTTTAACCTGATCCTAGTTGTTGAGCATTTGCCCCTCCATTACTTTTGACCTTCTCCCGATGTCCTGTACTTAGAAGTAGAAAGGTATGAGTAGGGGTGGGATACTGCTAGACTGTATAAAGGAATAAGCAGGGTGCTGTTGTGGGAATAACAGTGAATAACCATATATCTGTTACTTCACAAGGGAAAATGTTATGAAAAATAAAACCTTAAGTAATCTTTGACATGCTGATGGAGTCACACATCTGCCAGTTCATACCAACAGTCTGTAGACATGAGCATTAGGTGAACACAACACACAGCAAGTCATGCTTCATGTAGTGAAACCCATACATTTGAAGGAACAATGAGAGCTGCATGAAGCGATGGAGTATGTGTGCATCGTACTTTATTACAGTAATGAGAACTGAAGCATCCCACATGCTGTACAGTAAATAGTGCAGCCAGTTAAACATATAAGAATAACTGTCTTGTCATACTGTTATCAGTCCTGCTTTCTGTCACACAACAGGACAAAGTACAGTTGCATGAAAGAACCATAGTAATACAGCTGAAGGTAAAATCTTCAGTTTTGCTATAGGATGTGACCTGTCACTTACTAATAGGGGGAATTCAATAAAACCTACACAGAGTGATTTTCCATGTAGGCATAGTGGCATGCCCCTAACATGGAAACCAGCAGCTGAGCGATTCAGTAAACAGAGCAGAGGGGTGTGCATGAGCATGCAGATATGGAGGTGTCTGTGGAATGCAAATCACTTCATCGACAGGTGGAATCCATGCAAATGAGGGTGATTTGTGATTCAGTTAGCTACACAGTACCCGTGTAGGAGGCGTGTTGGTATCAGAAATGTATACAGAAAGTAACCATGTACAGAAATAAAAAAATAAGCAGGGGCTGTAAAAGCCCAAATAGAAGGTTGGATATTGCAATGTAGGGCTGGAAATGGCCAAAACTATGCACAAATGAGTCCAAAAAGCAATGAAAATCATTATAAAATATTTATTTATTTTTTTAATATGCATATCATGTTTGCATGGTTCACAGCAAAGCGCAAACATGCCGTTATGGAAAAAAATATTAATATGTTGAAAAACTGAAAATAAGACATTTGCAAAAATAATGCATTATAGTGCCCTGTATGCATGTACAATGGCAGGTGTCAGTGGTTGCTAAGGAGGCAGGCCCTGGAGTAGTGAAGCATCCAGGGAATATGCAAGGATCTGTATGCAAATGAGCTGGGGTTACTGAATAGTAAAACTGGGCCACTGTGTCCACAGATTAAACCCATGTAAGGCCAGAATTGTGTTGGTGTTAGAACAGGTAGCTGACATCAAAAGGGAATGTGTCACACTATATTTAAGAGGATTGGTGCTCAGCAGTACCCATTTGCACTCAGCTAAGCACAGCTAAGCAGGGGGGGGGTGTTCCAGTGCTGCTAAGCTTTGCATAGCTGTGGGGCATGTGTTTTAGCTGGTTTAAGCTAAGCTGAGCTTACCAATACATGGGGTGTGTCAAAACCGCTGAGCACTGTTTATACTAGTGCCGAGGGTTTGCGCGCTGCACCCCAGTGCTTAGCTGTGAAATAAATTAAAAAAATACAAGGAAATAGCCTGGGAAAGCCAATCAAGTATAAATGACTGATAAGCCCTGTTCCACTGACACTGGGCCATTCAAAACCTTCAGTGATAGACCTGGCAGGTGGAATGCATCACAGTCAGACAATCACACAGGCTGCATTTGCAGCAAATCACTATAAAATATGCATAAGCCCTTCAATCTGATTTTTCCCACATACACTGCACCATTGGAGTACACACCTGGGAATTTTAACTGACAGTGATAGGGGCTGCTGCTGCTCTGCTACATCTGTATGTGCTAGATGCTGAAGTCAGTGCTGGTGCTGATGCTAACAGTAGGCCTAGACTGAGAAGGAAAAGAGTGTTCAGGCCCAGGGTAAAATTTCAGGGGCTACATGAGCTGGAGATAGTGGAGTGCTACAGGATGGACAGGGACATACTAAAAGAACTCACCAAACTTTGAAGGCCTCAACTCAAGCCCATAGCCAACAGAGAGGAACCAATCATAGTGGAAATAAAGGTATGTGTAGCCCTTAGAATACTAGCTACAGGTACTTTTCAAAGACCTACTGGGGACATGATGGGGGTCTCACAGGCATCTGCATCCAGGGTACTCCACCAGTTCCTGGATGTCATGCAAACACATGCCAATGAGCACATATATTTACCCCCCACCCCTGAGGAGAAAGCCAGCAATATACGCCTCTTCCACTGTGTAGCACACTATCCTGAGGTACTGGGTGTCATAGACTGCACTCATGTGCACATCAAAGCACCACCTGTTCAGGAGGGTAGAGTCTATTTAAACCACAAGGGGTATCACTCCATCAACTGCCAGGTCATGTGCAATGCCCAGGGCAGTATGATGAATTTGTGGGCTGGTAGCCCTGGCAGTTATCATGACTCCCACATCAGGCATGTATCACATCTGTACCAGATGTTTGCTGGGGGGGACATCCCATATGGCCATCTAATGGGGGATGCTGGCTATACACTAGAGCTGTAGATGATGACACCCATCAGAAATGCACACACACCTATCAAGGAGCACCATAATGAGGATCACACACAAACTAGAAACATCACAGAGCATGTCTTTGGGCTGCTCAAGTTACAGTTCCACATCTTCGATATATCTGGTGGACCCCTGCAGTACTCTCCAACCGTATGTGCACATATGTTCACAGTATGTGCCATGTTAAACAACTGTGGAAACAGTTTCAGCAGGAACTTCACAGGGAAGGGACACACAGCCCCCTACTAGTGCCAAGGTCCCCACTGCCACAGGGGGACTCAGAGGAGGAACCTTCTGAGCCTGTCCCTGTAGGCATACATAGGCATACCCAGTATGCCCTGGCCTTGGCAAAGAGGGAACACATAGCACATGCACTGACATCCTCGGGACCTAGGGACTGACACCACACTCTGACTCACATACATAGTAAAAAGGATGCCAGCCACTCCACACAACCTGTACCTTACCATGGATTGGCTGCATCTGACAGAGTCATCCCTGAAGCACTGTGATCTCAACTGCTGCAGGCACAAGATAAATCACTCTTCTTTACAACAAATGTAAGGGGTACTAGACTATGGTAGCTATATGGACCTGCCACATGTATTCTAGGGAATAGAGTGGGCTACTGGGAAACTTGCAGACAACTGACAGCTATGTGGGACAACAGGAGCTCTCTGCCCAATACTGGCCATCCCATAATATGGAGTAGGCCTCAAGGCAGCAAAACCCACTGCACTATGCAAGGGAAATGACAAACAGTGGGGTCATTGGACAAATGCTTGACTGTCAATGCTAGAGTCCCCTACTCCTAACACACCCATGTTCCCATATAGCTGCAGTAACATTATGTTTGCAAGGTAATAGCAGCAGACCTCGCAATCCCAAGGTTGCCCCAATCA
>NC_056745.1:27503122-27563122 GCF_019279795.1 Protopterus annectens
CATTTGTCCCATGCAGACAGACTCAAATCAGTATTGGTCTACTCGGTATCAGACAGGTTGCTCAGAGGTGGACTGTGCCATGCCTACAAGGCAATGTTGGACCCTGCCCTACTACAGCTGCCCCATATCCATAAGTCTAACTCCTCGCGCTTTACCTGCATGACAGGTCTGAATCTGATATGCTACATCAAGACAACCTGCTGGAGGCACAGATTTGTCTCCCAGATGCTGGCCTGTCTCAAGAATGCACTTCCCATATACATCAAACAGAGTACCATGCTGACCCTCTTCAACTGCAACCATGATGAGTGGATGGGAAAGCACATTTCTGTCCAAGGGGTCCCACCTGTGTGCCTCATTGATAGGGGCAAGTGCTGACTCATGTGTCTTTCTGGGGACAAACTAATGTCTAGCCTTGTGAGGGCCCCAGGGCCATTAGTCTAGTAACCTCCCATGATTCTATTAGCCTATAATCTTACTCAACTCCCAAGTGACATGTATCAGGAGTAGCATGCTGTGTTATAGGGTATGCATGCAAGATTATGATGTCTGTCCCCATTGTCCCTGACACACTATTTTACATATACGCACCTAGGTAACCATGCACATATACAGCCGTAACTTGGTGAAGTCACATTTCTGGAGTGCCACTACACCATCCTGAGCTGCTCTATTAGCACCAGCTCTCCACAGTATCGACACACAGACCCCTTGAACAGAAGCAGAAAAAGGTGTGTGAAACAGCAGTCAGTCAGCAATACTACCATCAATATTGCATCATGGAACAAAGGTACATACACTTTGATGTGTACTCATGACACATGCCAGCAGACATCACCTTACAGGGCTTAACACTACTGCACTACAAACTGTCATTAAGTGTACTATAGTCACTCTGTGCATCAGACACATATTTGCATGTCCCTGCATCAATGGTATGGATGACAGGGATGTAGGACAGGTATCATCACATGCACAATGTGTAGTGTGGGGTTTCCAAAGGCCTAGGCTGTGCCATACAGTTGACATCATGTGGGTGTGTGTGTCTGGAGGGGTGTTGGTCAGCTGGGCCATGGAGAGGAGCTGTGTATGTCTGTTGGTGACTTGCATGTGACAGTGATGTGTGAGTGTATGTGCATGCACACTCAAGCCATGTGCTAGCCCTACATTAGGGTATATTGGACAGATGTGGACTGTACATGGCAGACTGTACAGTTCACTGTCTCTGGCCACAAACACGGGAACTGGCTCTGCCAGGATTGGCACTGGCACCACCATGCCCATATGTGGTATTACTTGCTGAGGGTGACTGGTGTCTTCTGGGTCCATCTCCCTCATGGGACTGCCCAGGACCATGTGCCCAAGGCCTGCCATGACATGGTATGGACAGCACCTACTCTTCTGTAGTGCTGGTGGTACTGTCACTATGGGAACATGACTGTGCATGGCCATGTGGACACTCAGCGGATGTTGGTGCTGACCTATGTTTACACGTCTGATGCCCTACTCCCACCACATGTTCCAGCACAGACAATGCGTGGTTAAGGACTGACAATTTCTCACCCCACCATCTGTCAGCTACATCGGTGAAATGATGCATGGCATCACCATTGTTGTAGATGGAGTCATGGATGCCAGACAGTGATTCATCCATGATCCTGAGCATCCATCTGGTGTTGCATTCAGAATGTGCCTGTGCCTCCATGATGGACTGAAACATGCATCATGTGACTAGTGATGTGATACCTGTGACAGGTGGTGGATGGGCAGCAGTCCTCCTTTGTGCACCCCTGTCAATCTGCCTGTGTGGGGCCTCGCCAGTTCTCTGGCTATGGCTAGTGTCTACAGTCACAGATGCCATAGTCACCACACTCTCCTGTTTGATGCCACCCCCCTCTGACTGTCTAATATCTATGGCCACAGGGGACTGGGTATATGTGGACATACTGTCTCTGTGCAGTGACATTGGGGAAGGAAGTGGGATATCAACCCATGGGACAGATTCAGCCCACAAAACCCCATCTGTGCCTCACTATGGCCACCATCATCATCAGTCTGATGAGACACTGACATCAGGTTGTGAGGGTGGCACACTCCAACTCCCACAGTCATCTGTGAGGAGAAAGTTAACATGACTACATTAATACCTGCAATATTATGTCTGCTGATCCACACATGTAGATACAGGTGAGGTGCCACAACTGCATTATACATACCACACCTTATTACTGATCCCATGCACAACACACAAACATACTACAACAGACACAGACAAGACAGGTCCTTAACAACATGCATTGCAGCTACAAACATTTAATGTTGCCAGTAATATATACCTGTGAGATAAGTGACATGTCAGTGTATGCGATGGACCTTCACCTAAAACACAGTGCACCAGTCTTCACCATATTATTGCCCTCTATATAGTAGACTGCATACACCTTCACAAAAATATGTGCAAATATGTTACAGCTTCTGCAAATATGCTACATAGATTACCAATTCAATGCACTCCATTGAACCCCTCCACAATTGAACATACAAGTATTGTACTATGGCAAAGCTTAACAGCTGTGCCCATGGCAAACTGGCAGCCCTTAACATTCTTAGGGTATAGATGAGCCATAGCAAAACAGTTTCACACTCACCAGCTACAGGATGTTGGACTTTGGCCATAACAGATGTACTTATGGAATTGTGGGGGAGCGGTATTGTCAGAAAACACAACTGTGGCACTGGTACAGGATAATATGTGCGTATATCAACAAACTGTGATACTGTCCATATTGTTGACATTCTGAGTATGTGCACACACATGTGCGTTACAACCCCCCCCCCAAATTCAGACTGACCTGACATCTGTGAACAGGTATGTAGAGGCTGCCACTATGACTAGTACAGTATTAAAGTGATGACCACAAGGGGCTTACCTGGACGTTCCTCTTCTGTGGAAGCTGCACCACCCACCTCCATGACATGTGGGGTGATAGATGCTTATGAGCTGGTGGCCAAACTCAGGTTTGCAAGTAACTCCTCTGTGACCAAGAGTGGCTGTTGTGTTGCAGGCCCTCCGCCAGTGTCAGCACGATCCCTGGCCACAGCTACGTCCCTTTGCCATACAGCATTTATCATATCAGTGTCCCAGTGTTAGACCTGCTCATAGCTTCTTTCCTGTAGCCCAACATGATTTACAAATGTAACAAAGTCTGCCCACAGTACAGGGTGTTGTTTCTGCATATGCTGGCTCTTCAACAGCAGGATGACATGATGCAGTCTGAGGCCATCAACTATGGCTTCATTCTCGGCTGCAGATAAAAGGTGGGTTCCTCCATCTGTACGTCACTCCTGAAAGACAAGAAGAGAGGAGCATGTCACATGACCACATACATTGCCCTCCATTATGTAAACACCCTGCACATCCACATTTGCTGGCACTATCCTATGCTAACTCCCACATCATACCCCACCATATTTCACCACAGTACGTATGTGGCTATCAGCAACATAGTGGCAATACATCATGCATTTCCCTCCTCATCCTGCTGTTTCCTACTACTTGCTGCATGTTGTCTAAGGTGTTCAACTGCATCTTTTCTGTTGCACCTATTACTGCTTGTTTATAGCCTGTGCACATTATATGAGATAGTGTAAGCGTTTTACATTTCTTTTAAGCACCTAGGTTGTAAGGCCATTCCTTTGGTCTTCCTGGCCTTCCCTCAGATTCTGACAAATATGGCTGGACAATGCCGTACAGTTTATCCTGCCAATGTGGTTGATATGGGCATCCTGACACAGTGTAACAACTGCCTCAGGTACATGGACAACCATTTACAAACACCACCAAGGAACACAATTTGTGAGAGATGCAATGACATTAGGAACCTACAGCCCAAGCTCGCTCCTATCAAGCACACATTTCCGGCACCAAAAAGGTTGTCAACACAATAGTACTCCTCACACACCACCCACACCTACACAACACACACCCACATATGTAGATGTCCTCAACATAAACAACCCAAAACAAAGAAGACCTCAGAGGCAAAAACACATGCAAATCCACAGCCCTGCACATGACATAGAGAGATCTATTCCTGGCATACAGGGCATTGTCAGACCCCACTCTGATGGACCTCCTGCATAGCCACAAAACAAACAGTACCAGAATTACCCATTCTAAAGACTTAAACCTTTCCTGTGATATAAACAGGACTTGCTGGAGAGATAGGTGCTGTATGTATCCCAGATACTACCCCATCTGTGGAACAGACTCCCCATCCATGTGAAGCAGAGTTCTTTCCTAACTCAATTCTGCAGTGCCATTAGGCACTGTATTCAACCAAAGCCTGAATACCACCTTTGTCCCAGCTGAGTGGAGGACACCCACTGTCATCCCTTTACACTAAGCTGAAGCGTCCACCGATCTGGCACATTATAGACCCATCAGCCTAACTAGCCTGATCTGCAAGGCCATGAAACAGATTATCATGAACCTCATTAACAAGGACATTGACGACCTCCACACACTTGATCACACACAGTTTGGCTTTGTCAAGGGGGGGGTCATGTCTGTTACATTTGGTTGACTTCTTTGACACAGTCACCAAAGCCATGGATGAGGGAGAGACAGTGCACACTGCCTACCTTGACCTGGTCAAAGACTTTCACAGTATTCCCCACTTGGCCATAAAAGATATATGCTCTCAACTAGGCATCAATCCAGATGTCACCAGATGGGTAGCACACTGGCACACTGACAGCACCCACCTACTCAGTATAGGGGAAGCCACCTCAACAAGTAGACCAGTAACTAGTGGCATAACCCAGTGCTCTGTCTTGGGGCCTCTATTATGTGTGATTTACTCTTCTGAGAGTACAGAGCAGAACCAGTGGCCTATGGATGACCATGTTTGCAGAAGATTGGATGCTGGGTGCTGTTACCAAATCCCCTAATGATGTGGCCATCCACCAAGAGGGTCTCACACAGACACATGAGTGGTGCCAGACACATGACCTCAGGCTGCATACCACAAAATACAGCATCATTCCCTTTGGAGAGAGTGACATCACCACAAATTATCAAATTACTAACAACATCCTAAGCACACAGTCAGTCACGAGGGATTTGGGCACACAGGTTGATGGCACCATGACATTTGACCATCATGTTGCTTCCTTTGTAATGAAAGTCTTCTACATGTCCCACCTCATATGTAAGGGTATCTCATCCAGGGATACGGGGGTCATAACATCACTGTATACCTCCTTAACAAGGCCCATTATTGAGTATAATTCCCCTTTCATCCTGTACCTTGCAAAGCACATGCAGCAGCTGGGGAGACCACAGAGGTTCCTCACCAGGGAATACCAGGGCCTGAAACATCTACCATACACAGATAGGCTAAAAGCCCATCTGTCTACCTGGTTTCATACAGACTTCTCAGAAGTGACCTCTGTGTGGCATCCAAGGCAATCATGGACTCCACCTTGATGGGACTGCTGGACATCTGCAACTCAAGCTCCAATCGAGTAACCCACACACGTGCCCTCAACCTGGTCTGTGACATCAACAGGACTAGTTGACAGGTCAGATGTGTGTCCCATGCACTCACCCAACTGTGGAATGAACACCCTGTCCATATCAGACTGAGTATCTCTTCACCCTCTTTTTAAGTGAAACCTAGATAACTGGATGGTAAACAGAACATACACCCTTGGGATACCACCTGTGCCCCTGTTGAACTGGGGCATTGGGTGCTGATTTACATAAACATGGCCTAAACTGTGGGCTAGACTTATGAGGGTCTCAGGGTCAATAGCCTTGTAGCCTCCTATGATCCTACATATACTGGTTATGGCCCTGTGTGCTGTGATGGACTGTGTTGTTATGTCTCCACACCCATCACTGCCATCTACTGTGGTGTGTCCCCTATAGGTGATGTCCCAGTACCATGTCATACAGCCACCATCCAACAAATAGGTGAGTGGTATTACAAGTGTATGAGAACAGTCCAGCAACATGTGTGTGACCCAATGACAGACACCACTGCAAACGTGCTGTGGGATATCCTCCCTGTAGGTGTCCATTATCTGCAGTACACAGATGTTTGCAGAATGTGTACATGTGCCTGATATATGTGGACCCTCTACCAGACAAATGTGGATGTCTGGCAAACAGTTGGACAATTTGTAATAGTTGTTCCCAGACTGTGGGTAATTTGGATGTCACACACCAGACCCCTCAGAAAACAGTTATGGTACATTAATATCTGATACTGTATTCATTCCCTTATGTTTTATGCTCGATATGTACACCCTGTCGCTGAGGCCAGGCCTGTGTCACTCCATTACTACTGGCTATAAACTGCTGTCCTGCTGTAAGGGGTCAACAGGTATACTAGGCATAGCTCTCAAGTGATGGGATATGTGTGAGGAGTGCACAGTGTCCTAGCCAGAGTACATCAGGAACAGTCAGGGACAACTGGACAATGTTTGAAGTATGCCTGTGTGACATTCACAGACTGAGATGAGCTGACAGTACATCATGTGACATACCAGCTGTATTCACCAGTACTTACTGTCACTATTGTCTAAAACAGGACTCAGAGGGCCAGAGCTGTAATCTATGTCACAGCAGACAGAGCCAAAAGGGAAGCCTGTAGGTGCTGGACAGCTGACTAACAGCAACATGTCATTCCACGATATGTACTACAGACCTTCTGTTGTAATCCCTATTTCCCATGACTGCATCCTCCCATCTGCATCCCATTACATGGGGACTTCTATTACCTACCTGGTATAGTGCTGTTCTTCTTTATGTGCAGAAATCCTGTAGTGTAATGCCTTAGGTTATTGCAGTCTGTCTTGGTAAAGAAAGTCACAGACCTGTTTACCATAGGCAGCAGCTAGACTTTTGTAGGTAATGCTCATGAACAGGTGATTACCTGTGCACCAATCTGTGGGTCACACATGCTAATTGCATCCAGAACAGCTGGGTTGCATTTTCCTTAGCCAATGTCATGGCACAACAGTGCTATATTTAAGGCCTTCATGTAGGCCTTGGCCCTTTCCCTAGCCTGTGAGATGTACATTATCGAGGTGTGGAGATGACAGCATCACAGAGGGTAGGTAAAAATACCATTCACTGTCTGGATTTATGTGGTATGTCCACAGTTTGGTATGGTATGTTTAGTCATTGTGAACAGACCTTCTGATTATGTTGTAATTAACTGTGGGTTGAGGTCAGTAAGGAGACAGACAGATGTGAGTGTCATATGTCATTTGCATCAGAATATACATGCTGCTGCAGTAGTTGCTGGTCTAAAGCTGTGTATGTTTGTAAGGGAAGACTGTGACACATATCCCTGTCACTTGACCACCCTCACAACCCTTTCTGTATGGGTGTTATGTGGATCCCCTGTTCTAAGTGTTTGGGAGGTTTGGTAGGTCTGTAGCAGATAGCTGAACATATTGCAGCATATGTTGTAGGCTGTAGCTGCTGCACTCTGGCCAGGAGTCATACTGGGGATTGTGAATGCATTGGGGACAACAGGCTCTATATGTCAGTGAGGGAGCAGTGTCAGCTCTGTTATCACAGCATAGCCAGGTTGAGGGTACCCATAACAGTCCAGGTAAGGCACGTGTCACAGGTACATATCTTATGTAATAGTGCTATCCAGAGAGTGGTAGCTGACACTTAGGATGCCTATACCTATTTGTGAAGTGTGTCCCAACCTACAGGCCTTTGTCATGCTAATATGGGTGGCAGTGTCTACAGTACCAACAACTGGTTCTGCTTAAAATTGCAGGACTTCGTCATTTATATGTTGTTTTGACAAGCATGTACTTGATGTGCAAAAGACTGGAATGGAAGCCAGGACTGTGGGTGACAAAATGTAAAGCATGTTAGGAATGTAACAGACTGTGAGTCAGTACTATAGCAGGTGTATGTTCAAGACATGTGCATGCATACAGTCTGTTACATAGGATTGACATGAACATGTGTATTCAGATGGGTATGACACGTGACACTGAGCTGTCTGTCATGATTTTCTAATATTGATCTGTACGAGCTTGCCAGTGCTTCAGCACACAGAATAGGTTTTGCGACAACCATGCCAAAAGTAGGTGGCACAGCTGTAGATATTCTGCAACAGTTTGTGCCTTTGTCAGCTCTACCTGATATAGTAGGCCTCACATACATCCATTAGTATTTATTTGGCTGTTTACTGGTTTGGTGTTTGCATCACAGTCCCAAGTACGCTGTCATTTCCCCATTATATGTACAAGCAGTGTGTCATTGGCACTCAGGATATGTGTATGGAAACATCTGTTGTACTTTTAAGCTGAGTGGCCTAGTGAGCTGATGCACTATGCTGTAACTGTCAGAGTCCTGGGTTTGAGACTTGGTAGGGGTGAATTTTGTGCTGATGTGGATCAATGATACTCAGGATATGTGCTTTGTAACACCTGCTATTTTTCAGAGCTGAGTGGCCTAGTGGGCTGCTGTACAATGCTGTAATTGACAGAGTCCTGGGTTTGAGACTTGGCAGGGCTGATGTGCATCACTGATACTCAGGATATTTTTATAGAAACACCTGTTAGTCTTCAGAGCTTAGTGGGCTAATGCACTATGCTCTAGTTGGTATGGTCCTGGGTGTGAGACTTGGCAGTGGTAATCATTTTCCTGATATGCAGGACAATATCAGAAAGAGAGAAGGTAAATAAAGCAGTTTTAAGCAGCTTTAAATGGGTTTGCGTGACATACAGCAACATGGCAAGTCATTTAGTTCCACTTAAACCCATGCTATTTCCAAAAAAGAGAAGAAAAAAGGGGTGGTAGTAAAGTTGTGAAATAGGGGCAAGCAGTGGGAAAACCAATGTGAAAAGCAGGTAGGGATGTGCAGAATGGGTGTAGGAAAGGACCATAGCTCTCCATTTCTTGTACAGCAACATCTGTGTAGGTTGTGGACAATTTGGAATTTGGAGCCTCACAACCCAGAGAGTGGGGTATGGGTGACATAACCGTCTTGATTAATTGCTGTAATGATTGATTGTGGGCAGTGTATCTCGGGGCAAAATGGAGAATTATGTATGGGGTGATATTTTTTTGTAGGACAGATGCCCTTTTTTTTTTTTTAAGGAGAGAATGGAATGTTGGGAAAGAGATATAGGTAACTGTGGGGAGGTACGTTGGGTAGTAGAGGTAGCATTTGCAAACAGACAAGGCAGACAAGACAGCAGACAGAGGTGGTGTATGACACATGAAGGAGGTAAATACCTTGTATGGGGAGGGTGTTGTGGAATTGGAGATCCATGTGCCCCCAAACGGCAGCAGTGGAACTGAACTCCCCACCCATTGGCAGTCACCACTGCTTCTTCATGGCCCTGAAGGTGGCTGTGCTGGGGGCTGGTCGCTGGGTCCAGCCTGCCCATCCAGGTTGGCCAGTTTGCCTTCAATCCAGTGCAGGTGATTGTCCAAACTATGCTGGATGATCCTGCGCACCATCCCTGGTAGCTGTCGATGGGTGACCACTCCCTCTCCATGCCCGCTCCTGGGGGATGGGCCCCATCCCCTGAGGCAGTGCAAGACCAGTGGAGAGGACAGCTCCAGGTTGGGTCCCAGATGTGCTGGGACCCGGTGCCATGGCCAGCTGAGGTATAGTAGGTGGCTCGGCAGGAACCTGCCTACCCAGTCGAGCTATGGTGTTGAGGTTTTTCAAAGTGTATAGGTCAGTAATGAAGTGAACATGTGGTTAGTTATAACAGCATGCCAGAACAAATCACTTAATCCAGTAATGTAACATTGCATAGCATATAGATCACAACAACAATTGAGATAACAGTCAGTATTATAACAGTATGCCAGTAACAGTTATGGCATAAGGCTAACAACATAGTTAATTCAACAAGGTATGTTAGTATGCAACCATTGTAATAGATAATAATAAAACATGAAGTCCAACACAGCATTTTGCGAACAACATATGTTAAAAGTAAGCCATATCCGATGTACAAGAATAATAAATTATGATGTAGATAAGGGGTGGGGGGAGAGAGAAATACATGCCATTACTACCAGTATAGGCTATATTGTTTGCAACAGAATTCTTATATACTCTACAGGTCTGCACTTACTTTATGTATACAAGTGCCCTATAGCTAACCTACATACCTCTCAAGCTATTCGCATGGGACAGCATGAGCCAAGCTGTAACACCTACAGGTACACAACTACAGGGGACTATTACATATCAGGGGAACATATGTGACTAACAAGGTGTACTGTGGACTGATGTAGTGTGACTGTGGTATTGAGATAAATCAAGTGGCTGTTAAATCTGTGTCCCAGGGATTTGGCAACAGTGATCACAGTCCATGACAGCATGACACCTGAGAATCATGTATCGAGCACAGTATAGAGAGTTTACGCTTATCATGCCATCCTTGGCAGGCATGGGGTTAGACTATCAGCAGACATTCACAGACACACCAGACATACAGCCATACCAAGATTAAACAGTTTTATTTGTTTTAATAATTTGTATTAGTATTGTACTCGCTGACGTTTTATTTACTACAGTCTTATCACCTTGCTGAGCAATGCTGTTAACACTGTCATACATCTGGACACACAAATAAGTAACCCATTTGAACAGCTACTACTGCCATTTATTTACCTGTAATTCCTATGGGGAGAACATCTGGTAATAATACATAGCAGCTTCTATTAATATTTAGTAGTACTTGTCCCTGGATTCGAACTCCAGTCTGTGTGTGACAAAAATGTACACCATACCTACTGTTTATCACATTGAGCTACTGCACCACTGCTGAATACTGATTGACTAATATATACATAGAGCTCACCTGGTAATAAATTGTGACCTGGTAATTGAGGTAGAGTGTTATACAAGACTGCAGTGACACTTGAACACACATGCATAAGATTCATGCATGGCAGAGATAGTAAGTGAACTGTGTATTAATACTTGGAATGCATGTGTAAACAATTAATGGGAATATGTGTGATGTGTACAGACCATATCAGAGTGCTGGGTTGTCTACCTGACCCATATACAGTTGCAGATGGTATATTTGCAGTCTACAGTACTTACAGTTTCATACTTGCCTGCAACAGCAAAACTAAGTTCAGGAGTGTATACAGCTGAAATGCAATGGTTAACACAAGACAGTCCTGAGATAAACACACTATTGTACCTTATCCATTACTATTCTAGGTTCAGATCTTATTGCAGAACAAATATCATAATGCATTATATCTTGTAGTACAGCCCCACATGATACATCTACACTTTGCAAAACAGTCTTTATCAGCTAACCTTCAGTCACTTTATGGTATTATTCCTGGATTTACTTCACAACACTTGTAATATACAATTTGCATAACACAGCTTTATTAGGGATGACATGAAACAGTGATTGGTATACATCTAACAGTCTTTATGTATGAACACTTTAGATAATGCAGGTGTTGCAAGACAGTTGTTATTCCACAATTTATGCAGTAGTAACTTTATTTCCTTAACAGTTATAAATGCAGTTGTACTTTATTACCTTAACATTATTAATGCAGTTGTACTTTATTACCTTAACATTATTAATGCAGTAGAAACTTTTGTTTCCTTAACATTATTAATGCAGTAGAACATTACTACCTTAACATTATTAATGCAGTAGAAACTTTTATTTCCTTAACATTATTAATGCAGTAGAACATTATTACCTTAACATTATTAATGCAGTAGAACATTATTACCTTAACATTATTAATGCAGTAGAACATTATTACCTTAACATTATTAATGCAGTAGAACATTATTACCTGAACATTATTAATGCAGTAGAACATTATTACCTGAACATTATTAATGCAGTAGAACATTATTACCTTAACATTATTAATGCAGTAGAAACTTTTGTTTCCTTAACATTATTAATGCAGTAGAACATTATTACCTTAACATTATTAATGCAGTAGAACATTATTACCTGAACATTATTAATGCAGTAGAACATTATTACCTTAACATTATTAATGCAGTAGAACATTATTACCTTAACATTATTAATGCAGTAGAACATTATTACCTGAACATTATTAATGCAGTAGAACATTATTACCTTAACATTATTAATGCAGTGGAAACTTTTATTTCCTTAACATTATTAATGCAGTAGAACATTATTACCTTAACATTATCAATGCAGTAGAACATTATTACCTTAACATTATTAATGCAGTAGAACATTATTACCTGAACATTATTAATGCAGTAGAACATTATTACCTGAACATTATTAATGCAGTAGAACATTATTACCTGAACATTATTAATGCAGTAGAACATTATTACCTTAACATTATTAATGCAGTAGAACATTATTACCTTAACATTATTAATGCAGTGGAAACTTTTATTTCCTTAACATTATTAATGCAGTAGAACATTATTACCTTAACATTATTAATGCAGTAGAACATTATTACCTTAACATTATTAATGCAGTAGAACATTATTACCTTAACATTATTAATGCAGTGGAAACTTTTATTTCCTTAACATTATTAATGCAGTAGAACATTATTACCTTAACATTATTAATGCAGTAGAACATTATTACCTTAACATTATTAATGCAGTAGAACATTATTACCTTAACATTATTAATGCAGTAGAACATTATTACCTTAACATTATTAATGCAGTAGAACATTATTACCTTAACATTATTAATGCAGTAGAACATTATTACCTGAACATTATTAATGCAGTAGAACATTATTACCTTAACATTATTAATGCAGTAGAACATTATTACCTTAACATTATTAATGCAGTAGAACATTATTACCTTAACATTATTAATGCAGTAGAACATTATTACCTTAACATTATTAATGCAGTAGAACATTATTACCTTAACATTATTAATGCAGTAGAAACATTTATTTCCTTAACATTATTAATGCAGTAGAACATTATTACCTTAACATTATTAATGCAGTAGAACATTATTACCTTAACATTATTAATGCAGTAGAACATTATTACCTGAACATTATTAATGCAGTAGAACATTATTACCTTAACATTATTAATGCAGTAGAACATTATTACCTGAACATTATTAATGCAGTAGAACATTATTACCTTAACATTATTAATGCAGTAGAACATTATTACCTTAACATTATTAATGCAGTAGAACATTATTACCTTAACATTATTAATGCAGTAGAACATTATTACCTTAACATTATTAATGCAGTAGAACATTATTACCTTAACATTATTAATGCAGTAGAACATTATTACCTGAACATTATTAATGCAGTAGAAACATTATTACCTGAACATTATTAATGCAGTAGAACATTATTACCTTAACATTATTAATGCAGTAGAACATTATTACCTGAACATTATTAATGCAGTAGAACATTATTACCTTAACATTATTAATGCAGTAGAACATTATTACCTTAACATTATTAATGCAGTAGAACATTATTACCTTAACATTATTAATGCAGTGGAAACTTTTATTTCCTTAACATTATTAATGCAGTAGAACATTATTACCTTAACATTATTAATGCAGTAGAACATTATTACCTTAACATTATTAATGCAGTAGAAACTTTTGTTTCCTTAACATTATTAATGCAGTAGAAAATTATTACCTTAACATTATTAATGCAGTAGAACATTATTACCTTAACATTATTAATGCAGTAGAACATTATTACCTTAACATTATTAATGCAGTAGAAACTTTTGTTTCCTTAACATTATTAATGCATTGGAACATTACTACCTTAACATTATTAATGCAGTAGAACATTATTACCTTAACATTATTAATGCAGTAGAACATTATTACCTTAACATTATTAATGCAGTAGAAACTTTTGTTTCCTTAACATTATTAATGCAGTAGAACATTATTACCTTAACATTATTAATGCAGTAGAACATTATTACCTTAACATTATTAATGCAGTAGAACATTATTACCTTAACATTATTAATGCAGTAGAAACTTTTGTTTCCTTAACATTATTAATGCAGTAGAACATTATTACCTTAACATTATTAATGCAGCAGAAACTTTTGTTTCCTTAACATTATTAATGCAGTAGAACATTATTACCTTAACATTATTAATGCAGTAGAACATTATTACCTTAACATTATTAATGCAGTAGAACATTATTACCTGAACATTATTAATGCAGTAGAACATTATTACCTTAGCATTATTAATGCAGTGGAAACTTTTATTTCCTTAACATTATTAATGCAGTAGAACATTATTACCTTAACATTATTAATGCAGTAGAACATTATTACCTTAACATTATTAATGCAGTAGAACATTATTACCTTAACATTATTAATGCAGTGGAACATTATTACCTTAACATTATTAATGCAGTAGAACATTATTACCTTAACATTATTAATGCAGTAGAAACTTTTGTTTCCTTAACATTATTAATGCAGTGGAACATTACTACCTTAACATTATTAATGCAGTAGAACATTATTACCTTAACATTATTAATGCAGTAGAACATTATTACCTTAACATTATTAATGCAGTCGAAACTTTTATTTCCTTAACATTAGCAGGTTTCATGCTTTCATGTATATTGAACTGTACTTAGCATTACTCACATATCAGTCCACGTCTATGACCACATTCATTGCAGTACACTCACAATACAATATACCTACTGGCAGTTACTACTGTACTCTTTTTTATTTATATTACTATAGATTGCAAGATATATCTGTACTCACCACACTCATTGTGCAACCTGGCCAGGCACCCAGCATAGGCCTCCAGGTTGTGAGCTCTCTCCTCTGCAGCTGGGGGAGAGAAAAACACCGTTATGCATACCTGTGTATCACACATGTGGATTACTTATTGGGAAAACAATGCTAACAATACTTACAAATTGGTGGGACATTTCCATCTCTAGTGTCTTGAATCCAAGTGCCAAGAGATCCCCCTTCCTACATTTCAGGTCATCAAAATGGTTATGCACCTGTCACCTGTGTGGGAGATACCAGTTGCACTGGTGAGGTCATGTGCCATCTGATCCCAGGCCTCCAATTTGTATTTCCACCCCTGGTACTGGCCCTGTAGCAGATGGATGTCATGGTCTTTTGCAAGAAGTCCAATTATGACCCTGGACACCTGAATGCCCCACCATTGCACCTGGAAGCATCCACCCTCTCCAACTCCTACCATAGTCTCTGCCAAGATCAAACTCCAATATATTCTGGCTATATTCCCACCTGTTGCACTTAAATAAGGCTGTTTTCCCACTCTTTGCCACAATTGGACCATTATTAAAAGTGTGGCACTCTGCTTAGCACTGTGCAAACCTGCTGAGCTCAGCTGAGCAGTTCTTAAACAGGCAGTGCTTAGCACGGCATAGCAGTGAGCAAAGCAGCTTATCTAAGCTGAGGACTGCTTAAACAAGGTTTGCTTATCAGTGCCCAAATCAGCTAATCGGAGCTGCACATTGCTAAGCAGTGCCAAAATGTATCCTGTTTAAGCACTGCTTGGCTTGGCTTGGTTTAGCAGTGCTTAGCAGAGCTTAGTTAAGGGAAAACAGGAGTTTAAAATAATGAAAAAAAAAATTAAATATGTGTTCATTACTACTAGTTTATTACTATGTATGTATTGTACTTCTGTATTTCCTGACCTTATGTATTTGAATTTCTTTATCTTAGAGTGTGTATTTTGTGCATTGTAAACTTGTGTGTAACTGCATCTTTTCTCCTTCGGTCTTCACTGAAAATGGGCTTCTGGCCCAGCTGGACTAACCCAGTTAACAAATGTCAATACATACATCAATAAAAAATTTTAAAAAATTATAATTTTGCTATTAAATATAAAAGCTGAATGGTCTGTCTGTCTATTCAAACCATGCACCTACTGCACACACGGCCGTGCCTCTAACCATTCAGCTATGTGGATATGTTGACAGTTGCTATACATTTCTATATAGCTCTCAGCTACATTTAAGTACTGCTAAATACCGCTCTGCACCATGCAAACATGCACAGCTATGCTTAAACTTGACCTTTGTATGAAAATTAAAAGTAATTGGTTTCTATTTTTAGATGTGTGGCACATGTCCATTGCTAAGTGCCTCGCCATGCAAACACACACACACACACACACACACACACACACACACACACACACACACACACACACACACAAAAATAAATAAAAAAAATAACTTTAATATTTAAGTGCCATCCAGCACTTTAACAGTGCAGGGGTGTGTTACTCATCTCCAGACACTGTAACAAATCTCATACACTGATTCTGTAACTGTGTTACATGTCTCTCTCTCAGTAGCATGCCTTTATTAATATGCAAGGTGTGCTGCCGAGAGAAAGCCACAGACATGGCCATGGTACCCTCCATGTATGCCTTCCACTATTCCTAAATGGAGTTTATTAAATCCCCATCATTATTTATAACTGGAGCAAAATGACAAGTGTCATGCAAATGATTAGGACAAAAATACATTTTGCTATGGACCATTTTTGGCCATACATGTGGTATGTGAATCTATTTTTGACCAGATTAAAGGTCTAAAAAGGGATTGATTAAACAGTGGGGGAAAATAAGGAGCAAACAGAGGGTGGGATACTGGGGAAGAATACAGAAATGTGCAGGATGGTTGTGGGAGAACAGAATAGGTATCTACTTCTTCACAAACTAGCAGTGTAGTTCTAGAGAGAATTTGAAGAATTTGAATAATGACCACATGAAGGGTGTGTGACAACTTAATATTGTGCGGTGAATAGGACCAAATCAAATGGGTCATGCGCATACATAACCGAGGGAGAGAGCTATGAATGGGGGTGTATTTCTTTTGGGGTGGGCAGGTGCCCTTTTTCTTTTTTTTTTTTTTTTTTGAGAGAGAGAGAGAAATGTTGGGGAAGACAGGAATAAGAGGGGTAGGTAGGTAGGGTTGAGTAGAATGCAGGAGCAGGCATACAGGACATACAAGACATGCAAGGATGGTAATGGACACAAAAGTTGGGGGACACCATAACTGGGGATAGGTAGGGGATTTCAGAAGTGCATCTGTGTCCAGCATGAGTACAGTGAGAATCTAGTCGGCACCCTCAGAACTGTCATGACTGTCACCTGACGTCAACACATTGGACAGTGCTGGATAGGGCATCACTTTGGCTGTTCATTGCAAGATGTTTTTCTATTCTGCAGATGCACAGCCAAGACTCCTCTCCAGTATCTTTTCCACCAGCCCTGTCAGTTCTTGATGGGTGGTGTAATCACCACCTCCACTGGCACTAGTCTCCTGGGGAAGAGTCAAGTGACACAGCTGGGGCAGGTAGTGAAGGAGTTGTGAAGACAATACCAGCAAGTTTTGACCCAGATGTGCTGGTTGTCTCTGCTGCCTGTGGTGGTACCATCACGGCCACCTGTGGAGGGATGGTGGCCCGATGCACTGTGTCAAGAAAGCTCCCTATACTGGTGGTCATTAGTGATGCAGCAGGAATTATGGTCCAAATATCATTATGAAAATACAGAAAAAGGATACGGGGGAGGGACAACACAGAAAATATTATAAGTGGCATGTCACTTTAATATATCACATTCTGTCCACACTGCCACCTGTATTATACACATTAGGCAAAGAGTTGCTATTGCACATATGCTTTATGCATTATCACTCATAAAATGTCCATGTAAAATGATTAAAATATTATTCTAAATTACTGAGAGCAGACTAATAGACTTTTATATAATATGCATTATTTGCTGCTGCTTGGATCTGAACCTATACACAGCTATGTTGATAAAACATTAGCCAATACAATGTCAAAGAGTTATTTGAGCATTTTTGACTGTGTTAAGCAATTATGGACTGATGCCCTTGAAATGATAAAATGTTTGAAACTCTGATCTGTTATTAAAAGGCTATCATTTATAGTGATACTTATCCTGTACCTCTCTGGGGTACTGTAGTCTCTCCTGATGCATCTCACTGTTCTAGTTTATCTCTTCAGAGGCTAAGCAGAAAATACAAAACGTAATGAGTACCTTTTTGGGCTTGTCAGGGTCCTGGAATTAGCAGTGCAACTCCTGGAAAAGGTAGTTCACATACTCTGGGGTGGCAATGGTGAACTAAATCCTCTACCATGCATGGTTCACACCTGCCTTGGATGCCAGGGCATAGTGGTAGCACAAGTGTTTTGTTATGTTCCTGCAGACCCACACACAGTACACGTCATGTTGCCCATGCAACCTCTCACACAATTATTCCTTAAAATTGACTTCTTTACATCAGGAGCTACCGGTCCTGACAGTGCATACTTATTCTGACCCTCATTTCTCAAACAGACCCTCATTTCTCAAACACACACGCACACACACACACACACACACACACACACACACACACACACACACACACACACACACTTTCGTATCATGCTTGTTCATTTATTTGACTTAAGGATGTGTATGTCTAATGTTCAGAGTGGAGAGCTAATGACTGCTTAGTCAAATTTTATTTTATATAGAATTCCATTTTTTACTTTGCTTAAGCTCATTGGTGTTATTAGCTGTCCTGCCCATACTTGTAGTAATAGTGGCAGTATTATAGTGCTATTATTTGTGTATTATTGCTTGCTCAGTCCCTTATGTAGAAGATGCTGAGATTGACCTGATCCCTGTTGGGATTTCTGACTTTGTCTATTTATGTCTGATGCACAGTAGTGAGCAGGTCGAGTATATTTTTGTAGGCAGCAACTTCTTTTCTTTTCTTTTCAGTGTTGGGTTTAAACTCCTCGTTTCTGTATTAACTAGTTATCTTTACTTTTGTAATTGTGAGATTCCATAAACATACTTATACAATTACTTATGCAGAAGATAAAGGTGACGTGGCCCAACACACTTTGGGTTTGCTTCCCATGGGGCTGCTTTGGATTGATGTACAGGTTGTAAAATATGCAGGAAAATACTTTTGTTTCATTTAAAAGCTTCATATATAGTTTGGTCTGTATATGTTGCATATATCACTCATATAGGTCAATGATGTCATTCCTGTATAATTGATCATTTGTCTGCTATTTCTGATGTACTGTATAGAAATACACAATAAACATTTATCTGTTCATTACAGATTCATCACTCACCTTTGCTACTGTTGCTGTGAACATTGTAATCTGGGGAGCCTTATGTCTGACGCTCGCAGTAGTCAGCCAATACATGGGTAAGTAATGGCTGCTATGTTTGTATGCATCACTGTTACTGTTTGCATGTGCTTAACTCCTTTTTTTATTTACAGTAGTTACATGGTGAGAGTGTCTGTGCTATTCACTGCTTCTTAGCCAGTGCCATAGCATATTGTGCAATACCTCTTTCTGCCATGATCGGCCCCAGCTACAGGTTCCTCATCTTACCCCTCATATGTGTCTTCCAGCACTGCCTGTAGTGCTGGGAACTGAGGTCCCTGTCCTGGAGCCCCCTGCTGCAGCTGTTTGCTGAGTATGATAATATGTAAGATAGCACAGAGAGTCAGTAATTTGGCAGAGGTGGCGGTGTCATTCTGCAGGGCATCTCCAGATGTACCTAGACATTGGAAACATGACCTGAGTAGACCAAATGCAAACTCTATGATATTTCTAGTTGGTGTGTGTGTGCATTATTGTGATCTTGTTCATAAGCCAAGGTTCCAGAGCATACCCTGCATCCCTCACTAGATATCCTTGTGGAAAGTTCCCCCTGAGTAAATTCTTCATCTCAAACACCAGCTACTATGTTTGATTCTGACCTCAGGTTTGAGCTAGTCTTAAAATGGTCCTTCAGAGCAGTTAGCCTAGTATTCACCTATGAATTATGAAACCTTAGGTACAGGTCACAGGTGTGGGAGTTCTGGAAACTGTCTGGGTTACCTGCAAACACATTACAGATGACACCTTATGCATTACAGAGCACCTGACAGTCGCTGGAGGGGTAACATTTCCTCTTTATATACCTCCTTTTCAGTTCACCAGATGGAGCTTTTATTTCAAAATGAGTGCAGTCTGTGGCCCTTAGTATCTCAGGAGAATGTGGTATGGTACAGAAATTTTACAGGGCAGTAGTTCTCTTCTCTGGGGCATGTGGAAACCATTTATGCTCCATTACACGTAGCAGCATTGCATTGAGAATTGGTGGAATATTCTTCAGGTACAGGCCTGAGAAACCCCCACTGTGTCCCCTGTCTGTCTGTAAAAAATGATGTAGCTAGTATACATAATGGTACACATACATTAGTTTCCACTGGGATGGGTTCTCCACAATTCCCAAGGGGGCTCAGCTGAGGAATGGCAGATGTTCACTATTTGTTCTATAGTATCCCCCTCCACTCTGTACTAATCTAGTATTTCTATTTCATGTAGTCCATAATAGGTCAAATATAGTCTGAACACACTAGTTTTTGAAGACTGAGGTCTGGAATTAGCGACAACACCTTGTATTAGAGCCCACTGCACATACAAATTTATAATGTCTGCAGCAACCCCTAGCATTTTAAAGTTTCCTTATGGCTATATTCCAGTATGTCTTGAATTTCAGAACTAAAGCGAGCGTGATGTGTAGCTGCTCAGTTCATGCATTTCTATATTGCTATCCCATGACATGACATGCATCTAGAGTGTTTCACCCCGGGCCTTGGCTGAAAACTGGCTTCATTCCAAGTCGGACTTTCCTGGTAAACAAATGTTAAATAATTAAATAAATAAATTAGTACTTGCTTCATTAGTATGCACTTAAGCTCTTTATTCCCTTATTAGTCGCTAACCCTTGTTTTGCCACTAGCTGCGACATGTACTGCGGTTTGCTCAATTGCAAAAAGCTTCCCCTTCGCTGCTCATTGTGCAAACAGATTTAGAGTGACATGTAGGCATTCAGGAATCCTGGTCACTATGTTATCTATTATGTTGAGGTCAGGTCAAACGTCAAAAGTGGTTTTCGGACAAGTACATGAGTATGCATATTCTACATTTACAAACTCTACAAACTTGTATGATTAGCTCATATAGATTTGTACTAGTCAGTTGATAATTAAAGACAAATGACTGTGAGATCAGTCATAGACAATGGAAATATGTCTGATATGCATTCTACATTTCAATATATACTAGCTGTAGCCATACTTTGGAATAACCTGTAGTTAGTCCCAAAAAACAGATTAATTAACTATTTTTCATAACATACTTTCACAATAATTATAATTATTGTAGAATGTTTTTAATTAGGAGAGCCAGGGATATGATAACATTAGTGTAACAGTAATTTGACATGACCATGCCTGGATGTAGATGATCTTAAAATGTATGTGGAATATCAAATGAATGACTGTGACATTAATAGTTCAGAATATTTATGATATTTTTATTTCATGTGTCTCCCAACCCTCCTCTCAATATAATGTTTTGTTTGTTTTTAACTTACATTGCATTGAAACATTAATTTCTGCTCTATGACAACCACCAGTATGGGGTGCAATTCTGGCCACAGAAGCATTAGCTACCATCCCTCCACAGGTGGCTGTGACATGCCACCAGCAGCAGCATAAGCAGCAGAGGCACCCAGCACTGCTGGGACACAACCTGGCAGTTTTGCATCCACAATGCCAACACTACCTGCAACACCTGGGTCAGTTGGCTCTGTCCTGAGGGCTGATGCAGTGGTACCCTGCTGAAATAGTGGCAGCGGAGGTGGCACTTTTGTTTGCTGACAAGAGCTAATAGGGTTGGTGAAGGAGATCATGGAGAGGGGTCTTGGTGCCCACACTGGTCTAATAGAAAGACTCCTCCAGTGAATTGCCAAATTGTTATTCCATTCGGCACTTCTCCAGGTATCTGTGACAGAAGACCCTGGTGACAGTTCTGTGAGTGAGAACTAGATTCCTACTGTATTTATACTAGATGAGGATATTCCTCCAAAATCCCATATCTAGCCCAGTAATGGTATCTGCATACTGCTTGTGTCCAGCACCATACCTGTCTGTCTTGATGTCTTGTATGCCTGCTCCAGCTACTTAACCAACCCTACAAAGCTACCCTTATCATTCCTAAATACATTTCCCAGTGGCCCTCTCTGTCATTAAAATAAATAGAGAATGAGATCCTGTCCCACAAAAAAGTACACTTCATACATAACTTTCCATTTTGCATATATGTGTGTGTATTACACATCTGATTTAATCTAGCTGGTCACTCAATTTTATTACATTGTCATGTATCAAGTATGATGTGATTAATTTGCAAAATGTTTTGTTCACACAGAGTCTTAGAAATGGATGGATATAGTACACTCCCACCACCATCATCCTCAGTCCTTAAGTACTCAACCAGTGTTCTGCCATCTGCTTGCTCCCCATTTTCACCACTGTCCTATCAAACCCATTTCATACCTTTAATCTGGACAAAAATAGATTCACACACCTCACAAATGTCCAGAAATGCCTTATAAACAGAAACCTCTATTTTTGCACACATCATTTGTGTGGCACTTGACACTGAGCAGCAAAGCCTACCACTAGTTCTTGTCTTGTGGCAATAATTAAAAAAAAAAAAAATATATATATATATATATATATATATATATATATATATATATTTATATGTGCTAAGACGTTGCCATCATTCCTGCAAATGAGCCTGTCAGAAGTGTGCTTTGAAAAGTGATAGTCACAGACTGAAATAATCAAAGTATCCACTGATAATTGTAATTGCTGCATTGGCTTATTGTTTCCTGATATCAGCAGTCTATAATAATGTACTCTGTCCACTGCTGTATGTAACTGAGGGTGAGAATCACTCACATTTTTCTTCCCAGAGTCATGGTGAGCTCCAGTGAGCTGATACAATTACCAGCATATCTGCAAACTGTTATTATTGACTATAGCAGTAATATCATTCCATGTATGTCTTTTTATTAGCTTGCACATTATATATACACATAATAGCTAGTTGTTAATGATGTCATCAGCACAGGCCTTACTTGTAATAACAAATAATGCAGTCTTTAGTATCAATGATGTCATCAACACAGGCCTTACTTGTAATAACAAATAATGCAGTCTTTAGTATCAATGATGTCATCAGCACAGGCCTTACTTGTAATAACAAATAATGCAGTCTTTAGTAGATCAGCAGTCAACAATGCATGGGTGTCATTTCACTGTATGACAGCTTCCTGTTCAGTCCTTATGACAGAGCCTTTATGATTTTTTTCAAGCACAATTACTTCACCTGTGACTTGTCAGACACTTGACAGTCCAATGACCTTTGTGCCTTCACATGTGAGATAATTGCTGTGGGACTTACCAGTTACTTGATCATGACCTTCATTCCAGTAATATGTGCATGGTGTCACTATTACACACACATCTATCTATCTCTCTCTTTATATATAGATATGTATATATATATATATATATATATATATATATATATATATATATATATATATATACATATATATATATATATATAGTCACATACACATGCACACACACACACACACACACACACACACACACACACACACACACACACACACACACACACACACACACACACACACACACACACACACACACATATTTCCTACCATGACACATAATGCGAAGTAGCACATATCACTTCATGGACACATACATTAATGTTGAGAATAATAAGTCGGTGTATTCTTTCTACTATCACTTTTGCATGAAGCATGGCATTGAGCAGCACCAATTCCTATATTTAGGTATCATGTCCTATGGCTAAACATGCTGTAAATTTATCTCAGGCTGCATTCATATGATGCTCTTCCAGCTATTATGCTTTACCCAGCTGCACAGCAAACAGTAATGCTGACATCAGTATTGGGAGACAGCTATTACTACAAATTTAACAGGTTCAGTGGTTTAATGTAACCTTAAAGGAATGTTTAACTTATCAATATAGTGTGTTGTGAATTATGATCCACACACGGGGGCACCTATTTGACAAAGCACATTGCCCATTTCCCCATACGTACGTCTTGCTCCCTTCAGCTGTGTGATTTCTGACAGTAGTGATTTGATTTCTTCTGTGACATCAGCAGTTAATGCACAGCTCAAGAGAAGATGGAGTTACATAGTAGGTGCTCTAATCCAGCAAAGTGTACCTAGTATGAATGTGTCAGAAAATAGTAACAGGTAGAAGTGGCTTACACCACAGAGGTGAGGTGCACAATTCAACATAGGGGCAACATTTACACAGCAGAAAGATTTTGAAAAATGGTAGGGAATCAGTACTCAGATCAGATCTCACATGCAGCAGCCCCTGCACAGTAATGAATACCTTAGAAAACTGCATTTGTATGACAAAAAGCACATAGTGGTATAGAATTAAATGTATATATTACTTCTTCAATTTTCTGCTTAGGTGAGAAACATGACATCGTGCCTCCAGTTCATATTGCTTAATGTTGACATCCCTGTTAACATTTCAAAATATATAGCCACTCTTTTGAACATACATTCAGAGATAGTTTATAGCATTCATAACATGAACGCTGTGACATACAAAAATCAAATTCTCTACATGACATTGCTGTTTTTTTGTGTTGTCTTTATTTACATTTTGTTTCAATAATACAGGCTGCCTTGGTGTCACACAAAAAACAAAGTGAGAGAGATACCTCAGAACTGAGCCTATGACAAAAAGGAACTCTGCATAGGAACTGAAATTCCAAAAGTGTAACTTGAGGTTTACAAAAATGTACAGAAATGGATATCTATATCTCTATCTATATCGTTGTCTATATCTATATCTATCAGTGGCAGCTGGCGACTTCAAATCAAAGGGGGGCTGCAGGAGACAGCTGAATGGGTGGGGCCAATGGGAAGGGGTGCAGCCAACTAGAAAAGGGAGGAGCTATATTCAAAACCACAAAAACTAGAACTTTAATTAAATACACTGCCCTGGGTGCCAGACCGTAATTATGAGAGTCCAATCAAGACAAAATGAAGTGTAGAAGAAAAAATATTTCATTGCATTGGCTTCATGACACCTTACTTAATATCTAGATGGAAACAAAAAGGTTGCAAGGCATAAAAAATAAATTACTTTTTAAATACATTACTGGAATGCCACTCAAAGTCAAGTATAAGAAAAAGGGTTCCTATCAGAATGACGAAAAATCAAAATCTCGAACGCTCGAATGAGCGAAAACAGAGGTAACTAAAATCAATATTGTGAGATTGCAGTACACTGAAGATCAGAAAATTTGCCCTTTCCTCACTGTAGTGTGATTTCGGAGTTGGAATATATTTTAGGGGGGTGTGGGGGATGCAGCCCCCAATAGCGATTTTGATTACCTGAGTTTTAGCGTTTGAGATTTTGATTTTTCGTCTATGTTATATAGATCCAAGAAAAACAAGCAGCACTCAACTCAAACCACTTCTCCTTGCACTGCAGTTCTAATTATAATTTATATTCGGTTTTATAAAAGTACCAGGTAACATGCTGAAAGTAGCAATCTCTGTGATACCCCCATTTGTAAAAATGTTTCTTATCCAAAAAAGACCTGCTGCCTGACAACAACTATCTACCTGTTTCATGGGGCAAACATGATCAAAGTAAAAAATGAACAGCAAACAAGAAACAAGCTCAAGATAAATTGCTTTAAGGATTATTGCACAGATTATGGACCACACATGATAGATTGACATTCTGTTTAGTTTACGGGTAAAGCCTGCAAAGATGACTGCAAGTCTCCAACAAAGGCAATGAGCTTCTTAAAATACTGTAATCCTGTCCTTTATTACAAATACTGTCTTATGCATTTCAATACCCAAGGCTTATATGTTATCTAGTTATGTAAGTATTCTCTGCATGGCAACAATAAAAAGGCTTTCAATGTTGGTAATTCTTTAACAGTATGCTTATTAAAGCTTACTTGCATCTTACAATCTCAGACAAGCTTACCTGATGGTCATGAAAGCATTGCTTCTTAAACACAGAGCAAGAGGCACTTTCTGAATAATAAGAAGCATAAATCAACAGTATAAAATATGACAGAAAACCAGAACATTCTGCAAAATCAAGGACAGATGAAAAGCCACTGTAGTACTTGTCTACCTTGGATGGTGGGATACTCTGCACACTTACACTGCATAACTGCTCCTTGCCTTGCTTGGACACATCCAGAGTCACTACATGGGGGGAGTGGGTTGCAACAAGTATGCCACAATTTGAAATGTTCTCTGGCTGATGGTGGTGCCCCTGACACATTTCTCATACCTCTCAACCTCAGAGCAAGAAATCTGGGCAAAGCCATACATAGAAGTGGGACAAAGGCCCAAAAATAAGGACAATATTTAAATATTGCTCTTATAAACTTTCTAATAGAATATTTGGTCTTGCATTAGTATGAATTTTCTGAAGGGTATGAAATCTGAAACTCAAATGTCTGTCATTATTTTCTAACTTTAATCTTTAATGATTTGCCTCTAATTTTCCAGAAAAACACAATTGTATGAAAAATGGACCAAAAATGTGATGCAAAAATATAAAATATCCACACAATACAGCTGGAAACCTGTCAAAAAAGGGACACTTTAATATTAGTACTGCTAACTTGAGCAGCTGACAAAATAAACAAATCTACGTGCATTTCTGAAATAAAGTAATCTATAACTCTGATTATTACAGTTATTTATTAACTGTAAACCCTCCACGTTTTCTTCCAAAATTGCCATTTTGTGAAGGGATTATTAGAGGGAGAGCAACATTTTGAGCCAAAATTTGGGACAGTTAAGAGGTTTGAATATGCTTAATTCTATAAAGCAATTTATTTGCACATACCTCTCAACCTGTTAATGCAGGAAATCTGGACAAGGCCAAATATATTGGGGGAACATATGAACAGTACTAAATATTGCTCTTGTATAACCTTAGTTGATAGAATAACAGGTCTTGCTTTAGCATGCATTTTTCTTTTTTTTTACTCAACAAATTTTTATTTTGTTTTTTGAAAAAAAAAAAACAGTAAATTTAGATTACAATTCAATAATAATGAAAGTAACAATAACGTTATTTACAATATTTACAAGTGACCCAAAGAAGAAAATAAAACAATAATAATTATTAAAAAATCCAGAGAAAAAAAAAGAAAACAACATCTAGTAAATGCATTCTTATCACTTATTATTTTTTTCCCCTTTTTTCTTCTTCCCCCTCCCTCCCTCCCCACAAGTCCACAAACGTCTATATCTCTTTGAACTCATATGATGGAGTTTATGTCCAATTGTGTTACTTCTATGAGTGTAAGTATTTTGTTCCAGGGGTTGTCTGACCATTTTCTGAGGAAAATTCTTTCTTCCTTGACTTTTATCTCTTTTTGTGCAGTCTCCTTAAGTAGAAAAATAAAGTCTTCAAAACATGGAGGAGTTGTAGATTTCCATTTCCTTGTGATACACTTTCTGGCTACTGCCAGGATAGTCCATAAAAGATATTGATCTCTTCTATTCATAACTACTAATTCATCTATAATCAAAAAAATTAAAGATTTTGTTAAGACAAATGTATCATTATAAATAGCTTGAAGAAAATTGCCAATTTTCTCCCAAAACGATTTAACACAATCATAAAATATATGAAACCAATCTGCTTCACATCTTAAAGAGCATCTCCAACAAACGACATTTTGTGTTGAGTTGAATTTAGCTATTTTATTTGGAGTATAAAAGGCTCTATGTAAAAATTTCCAGGTGAAGATTCGCCATGTTTGAGTATTAGAAGTTAGTTTAATGGAGTATAGTAGGTTATTTTTACAATCCTTTGACAGATTTGTTGAAAAACCTCTAGATATAAAATTCCAAGTGTTTTGATCTATTTTAGTCTTGTAAACTATTAAAATCTTGTATAATTTAGATGTTGAATTTGGCCAGTTATGGTTATCATAAATCAATTCTTGAATATAGTTTATGAATTTTGGCTTAGACTTGAAGGACGAATCATTAATAATTTTGCATAAATCTTTGGAGTAGAGTAAAATTTTCTGGAGACTTATCCTGTCTACACTCGTTATATTAAATTAATTTGTAACTTGTTGACTAGTTAATGTTTTAAGGTTATTTATGCATTGGGCCCAGCATATGAGATTGTTGGATTCCCAATTAATGAGGGTGTTATCATGAATTTTCTTTTTAAATTTCTTTGATGTATTAAATGGTAATAACAGTTCAAACCATACTTTTATGTCAGGATTTGAGTTTATAAAGGATCTGAATAGATTATAAATATTATTTAAATATGATAGATTGGTGGGTTTTGTTATATTGTTTTGAAGATTAATACATAATATATGCCAAAATATATTTTTGTGGTTATAGTGGGATGCATTTTTTATTATTTTGTTTTCATTTAAAAAAATAATCATATGCAGAGATTTCCAAGCAGAAGAGAAATTTGTATTTACCCAGTTTAAATCTAGTTTAAAAATGGAGGCTTTGATATACGTCTCTATGTCTGGAAAATTAATTCCCCCTAATTCCCATGGTCTAATATGATGAGAAAAAGCAATTCTATTCCTTTTTGGATACCAAAGAAAACATAATAAGCTTTTGTGAATTTCTTTTAGAATTTTTTTATTTGGAATTATAGGTATTGCTAGTGCAATATAATTTATTTGTGGTAGAAGAATTATTTTTATTAGCTGCAATCTGTCCTCAAATGTTAGATTTAATTTATTCCAGTTTTCCATACGTGTTCGTGTTGAGTTTAAAATTTTATTATAGTTTAGAGTCAGAGTAGCATCTATTTTATCAGATATAATAATTCCTAAATATTCTAAAGGAGAGGCTTTTTCTCCAAGTATATGGTATCTACTCAAGTGAAAGTCCCCCTTTCTGTTAAGTAGAATATGCTTTGATTTAGATTTATTAAAAAGAAGGCCAGAAATTAGAAAAAAAAATTTCCACTTGCATTTCTAATTCTTGAAGAGGTTCATTATTTGGTGATAAAGTTAGTAGTATATCATCGGCAAACAACATAACCTTGGAGTTAAATTTATTGTGAATATTTAAACCTTCAATTTTTGAGTCTCTACATATTGTAATTGCAAATAGCTCTATTGATAAGGCAAATAGAATGGGAGACATAGGACAACCTTGTTTAGTGCCTTTAGTTATTTTGAAAGCTTCTGATGTAAATGGACCTAATTTATATAGGCCAAATTATCTTTATATATATTCTTTATCAAAGTAATAAAATTTAAAGGAAACTCAAAAAGTTCTAAAATTCTAAATAAGTAGTCCCAATTCACTGAATCAAATGCTTTTTCAATATCTAGTGTGATTATGAGAGCCTCTATATTATCTCTATTTAATATTTCAATAATGGTTAGAATTCTTTGTATATTATCATAAGCATGTCTGCCATAGATGAAACCTGTTTGGTCATCATTTATGATTTGAGTCAAGGATTTTTTAATTCTATTGACTAATATAGACATAAACATTTTGTAATCATTATTAAGTAGGGAAATCGGTCTATATGAGCTGCAATGGGAGGAGTCCTTGTTCTCTTTTTTTATTGGAGTAATTAATGAATACCGCCAGGATGGTGGAATTATGTTTTGAGCTTGAATTTCATTTAGAGTCTTATGAAATAAAGAAATTGCAGAATTTGGGAATATCTTGTATAATTCCATTATTATTCCATCTATTCCTGGGGATTTATTGTTTTTAATCTCTTTAATTTTGTCATTTATTTCCTTGAGGGAAATGTGTTTTTCAATATCAATTTTTAATTTGTCAGGTAATTTTTTTATTATAGGATTGCTAATTTTTGAATCTGTTAAAATAGTTTTGTTTTTATTGTTTCCAAAATGATTAGTATAATGAAATTTAAAAGCTTCTAGGATATCATTTATGTCTGATACTTTTTTATTACCTTTTCCTTCATGTATAATATTTGTAATATTGTTTTCTATATTTTGCTTTTTTATTCTCACTGCTAAGTTATGTAAGTGTTTTGGAGATGTTGAGAGTGAACTAAATTTTAGTTTTTCCAATGCCAAATTTGTCTTATGAGTTAGAATTTCATTATATTTTTTTTATTTAAATCTTCAATTTCTTTTATTTTTACCTGGGAATTCTTTACATCAGAAGTGTTTGCATTAATTTCTGTTATTTGTTTTTGAATGCTGTGCAATTCTGATTCCCATTCTTTTGTTTTGTTTTTGAACCAAGATATAATCCTACCATATAAGAAGGCCTTTAGGGTATCCCATATTATTATATTATTTAGATCATCAGTAGAATTTATTTCTAAAACATATTGAATTTCTGAGTCTAGCCATGGTTTAAATTGTTTTAATTTAGTAATGTAAGCTGGTATTCTTGAGGCAAAATGTAGTCTTTTAAAATCTATCTGTAATTTAAGGATTAGGGCATTATGATCAGAGAGTGGGCATGGAATGATGGAAAATTGTATTATGTTCCTATTTAAGTCTGGAGATATAAAAATTTAATCTATTCTTGTTTTAGTATTAAAACGATAATCACTATGTGAGTATAATAATGAATTAGATTCTTTGAATTTAAATGTATCAATTAATTTTAAGTTTTCTGTCCATTTCTTAAGGTATTTACCTGTGGAAGAGAGACGTATATTCCTTTTGTTAGTTGTCTCAGAGCTATCTAGAATACAGTTAAAGTCTCCTCCTACTATTAGAATACCTTTATTTACCCTATTAATTAGATCTATGTGCTTTTTAACGGTAGATAGTCCTATTCCAGGAATCCAATATACATTTACCAGTGTCCAAATTCTATTCTGAAATTTTATTATTACAATTGAAAGTAACCCTTCTTTATCTTCATAGTTGTAAATAATTTGAGGGTTAGTTACACTTTTCTTCCATAAAATTAAAGCTCCTCTAGTTTTTTTTTATATGAGGAGTGGGAGAGAATTAAGTAGTTATTAGGTATCCAAGTAAAGTTGTCATCAGTTTTAAAGTGGGATTCCTGTAGAAATATAACTTGTGTTCTTTGTAATTTTAGATATCGTAATAAATTTGATCTTTTTATAGTATTATTTAAGCCATTGATATTTAAAGATAACAATGTTATGTCTGTCATTTCTATAGATAATTATATTATGATTTTGGAAGAATACATTGGTAAATAACTAATATTTGTGAGGACCTGTGAGAGCATATATATTAATTTTCCCTTCTTTTCTCTAAGAAGAAAACTGAAATGAACAAAACTGTTTCTTTGATAGTTTAACAAATGTTTCAATTTGAGCCACTGAAAAAAATAAAAAGTGAAAAATAATGTAACAACATATTTTAATTGACTGAATAATAACTTTACTACATTATTCCACAAACATGAAGTGCACAGCACTTCTAAACTGATTGATCTGATAAGATCAAACAGATTTTCCCTCAGTGTCGACAATCGCATGGAAAAAGGTGCTCAAGATTGAGCTCCATTTATTGGATCCTGAAGATATTTTAAAATATTTATATTTGATGAAAGAGTATATTATGCATTAGAACTATGTTCCTTGAAAAATCCACTCAATAAAGTAATTAATCTTTTACTTGAAGTTGTACTAATACTAGAGTTAATGTTACTTTTTTAATGAATGTTCTATGTAGATGTCTTTTACAGCTGGTGTAAATACTTCTGCTGATATTATTTTTATATTTATTTATTTATTTGTTTTTTTTTAACCATTTGCCCTCCATAAATGTGGTTATGTATCATGAAGTATGTCAGGTGATAAAGACATATTCTCATATAAACACACATATATATTAAATAATCTCATTGGGTTACCTAAAAGTGTGTGCAATATAATAGGGATTTTGTGTGAGCACTCTTGAAAGGGTTGGTACCTTGTTATTTCTGGGAGATGTCTACTCACTAACCTTATTAACCTTATTAGTAGAACAAGTGGACCATCAAAAGATGAGTGAATATTGTGAATGAATATTCTTTAACTCTTATCACTAAATCTTACAGCAATTAGTGTAGAATACCTATATCATTTAACTATATTATTTATGAAATTTCTTTGGGAGTGTAATGAGAATACACAATATTTCAGACTCGAGATTGTTAAATATACAGTAACAGGTCTAAAGATTGTCCAATACTTGTTGCATACACCTTAATACAGTTAATGATTTGAAATAATATGTACATGTCACAGAGAATCTATGAATACATGGGTCTCACCTCATTCATCAAACCCATGTCCCACCCAATGCCAAAACAGTCAAGAACACTACGGTGAGAGTAATAGCACCTCAAACCCCAAACCCGTCAAATAACTAAACACTAATAAACCTACTATTTTAAAGCTACTGACCCTCTATAGTATTTTGTATAAAAACTAAAGCAATTATATATAGCAACTCTAAGATTGCCTTACAGTGAAACAAGGATAGATTTTCTGATCATTACTGAAGTGCAGACTCCAGTTAAATCTAAAGTGCTGTGTAATGGTTGACTATATCCTGTTTATTTCTATACCTACCATGAGATCTGCTAACACTTAGATCGAGTATGGTGTGAGGAAGTATGTTATTGCTATATACTTGCGCTTTACCTTCTCACACCATACGCAACACAGTAACTGTTTCCAATAAGTGAAAGCCAAATCTCGTACTTTCAACAAGTCAATCCCAACCATCTAACACTCAGCAAAACACAAGCTCAACAAATGAAGAGAGACCCAAACACATACATAGAGTACTGTTTATGTAAACATTTCCCCATAACATTATAACAGCAGCTCATGAATGTGTCATGCTGTTTCCCAAAGATGTATAGTATGCACATAAATTACATTTGACCCAACAATATTTCCTTTCTTATTTTTTTTTCTTTCTCCTAGGCTCTGACGTGTAAAGAAAGGTATACTGTTGATATTACTGTACCATTAGGAACCACTATGAGTATTTATGGTATACTGGTGTACCTAGTAACTGTTAAAGTGGTGGATAAATACAGCGAATTGTGCTTTTATCAAAAATAATACATTTTGTACACAGAAGTTAGCACAGCACTTATGACTGCAGAGAATGCACATAGCACATAATGTTATGTAAATTTACATGTTTCTCAATTGCAGGATGTTCTAATTATAGCTTTATTTTATATTATTGCTCTTTTACTAGTCCGATTTTAGGGCCAATGTAAGTGAAATTTCGCCAAAAACCAAAATCAGTTTCACATTACTGCAGGTTAATGCTAGTCCATTGTACAGTTCACAATACTAATATTATTTACTAAATACATGCAGAATAGGTTACAAACAGAAGCAGATTCAGTCTTTACTTAAATTAGCACTAACTGCCATAACTTATAGAGCTCTCATCAATTAGCTTGCTCTTGATTATTGAATTGAAAAGGAAATTAAATTGTCCACATGAGAAACAGATAAACAGATATGTGGCGTTTTCCAACAAGAAGACAGTAATTAAATGGGCTTTTTTTTTTTTTAAACATGTGTAGCATACTTTTTTCTTATGCATAATACATTTACCTGTTCATACTTTGCTAAAATCTACTCAATTCTTAATCTACTCAGCTTCTGCAGAACAGGTTAAAACATAAAGGGGCTGAAAACTCAGGTCGCAGTTCGTTTTTTCTTTATATGTTCTAACTGACAAGAAAGTCTCTGCGGAAGTGCGCAAAGCACACCACTCGCAAACTAATGAAGTGTTCTACGAGCCTCAGCTTATTGGCATGTTTCTTATCTTACAATGGAATGCTGAACAATGTTAGTGAAGATACGAAGAAAATAAACTGACTAGAGAGCTCGAGGGTATATTTTGAAGCAGTATTAGTCTCCAACGGGTAATTAGAATTTTGAAATGCTAGAAGGCTATTTTTTGCCTTTTTTCCTTCCCCTTCTCTTCCTTCCTACTCTATACAACGTTTTCACATATTCATGAAGAAAAGTTCAAGGAATGCTCTTCTAAGACACACTATAAAGAATTGGATTTAATTTATTAAAATTTTTGTACAGTAACTATTAATCATTATGTTAATAACTTTATAATAATAGTGGCCTTTCATTTAAATGCTAATACTCATGTGAGAATTTAACTAAAGGAAGCAAAAAAAAAAAACTGCACAACTCAAGCACCAAATAATTCCATCCAAACCACTACCATATTATTATGTTAACATACAGATTGTGATACTTTCTAAATAAAGAAAAAAAAGAGAAAACTAATTATGTGTCTGAAGTGTAATGAAATTAAGGCTATGTATAAGAATCATACCTTGGTTAATGCTTTGAGAGAAATTGTATCATCAATGTTCTTAACATCAGTTTTTTTGTTTTTTTTTCCTCACATCAGTCCAGGTACTTTTTCCCGAGGTTCTCTTTAGGGAGGTTGAATTTGACCAATCCATTTCTTCTGGTAGTAAGATTATATTGTTGTTTTTAATGAAGGAAGTGGCTTCTTCGATGGTGTTGAAAGATCTCATGTCATTACTATGTTGAATTCTAATTTTTAGCAGGATATGCAAGCTGTGCCTTTATTTTATTTTGTTTTAAGAATTTCACTAAGGGCCATGTTTTCTTTCTTAGTTCCAAGAGTCTTGGTGAATAGTCATTATCAAATCTTATTTGGGATTGCTTGTAAATGACTGGACTTTTTCTCCATGCAGATCTCAATATCAGTTCTTTGTCCATAAATGACAGAAATTTAACCACTATAGATCTCGGAAATGATTTAGATGAGGCAGAAAGTGGTTTTCCGATGGCTCTGTGTGCTCTTTCAATTCCATAACACAAGCCTTCTTTCAGCCCTAAGATTTCAGGTAACCATGAATTCAAGAATGAAATGATGTCTTATCTTCTCTGGGACTCAAAATTCTTATGTTTGTTCTTCTTTCCCTATTCTCCATATCATCTATTTTGTTTATTAGCCAAGTATTCTGTTGTAATAGAAATTCACTATGAAGTTCTTCTTCTTTTAGCCTTCCATCGATCTCATTTAGAGATGTTTCAATGTCTGATATTTTTAGTTGGTGCTGCTGCAGAATTTCCTTAAAAACTTCAGTTTGCTTTTGGCAACTTTCTTTAAGGTTTTCTAGGTTTTCAGTAAACCTGTCCATCTTCAGAGATAAGTCTTGAAGAGTAGCTGAAATCAGTTGGATTTCTCTCTTCAGAGTAGAGTCAGAGTGAGAATTCTTGGAGTTGCTCATTACTAGACAGCTTAGTTAGTCTTCAGGTTTTTTTTGACAGGAAAATTTCGGATTTTCTTCTCCAAAATTGGTGATTCTATTGTTAATAGATTCACATATACGATTTATCAAAAATCATTTAATAATAATAAGATTTTCCTGTTATTTCTAGTATGAATATGAGGAGCTCAAAAATTTGCTGCTTTCAGTTAGGCATTAGGCTCCGCCTCCAGCATGCATTTTTCTGAAGGTTATGAAGTCTGAAACTCAATGTCTGTCATTATTTAGTGACTTAATTCCTAAATGATTTGTCAGAAAACCACAATTTTTTTGAGGAACAAACCAAAAATAAGAAGCAAAAATCTATTCATTCTTTGAAAATCTGAACAGTTGAGAGGTATAGTTCAGTTGGGGCTGTCTGAGTTTGCCGCCCTTCCCCCTCACAAAATCATGGTGGAATGGAACCTTCCCCTGCAGCCATTCCAATGTCCGATTACTTGCCTATGTTGCACCATTTACTATAAACACTGTAATGTACATACTGCTATACTTCTACAATGATTTGGATTTCATTTGAAAGTTTTATTTTGCATTTTACAGCACAAACACTAAGACATTTGCTAAACAATGCAATGCAGTCTCACAATGAAAATAGACTTAGCATTAAGACTTCTCTGCCTTTGAAACTCACATCCATTGAAACAGCATTGAAATCAATATTCAAAGAAAATACATTTGGCTAGTATAAAGATTAACTTTGGTCTGTTTTCAAATGATAGGCCCCTTGCACACTCCTTGTATAATACAGTACAGTTGTTAGAGGGTGTTTTAAATTTATTGTTTTGAACATTTTTCCAGTAAACAATGAAACAAAATGCATGCACCAATAATGACAAAGCTGCCCAACTGATAACATTTCCATCATAAATGTCTACTCAAACGTCTACAATCCACCAGTATCAGTAAATATTCAGAATCTCTGCAGAAGTAAAAGTCATGTATGAAATTCCACATTAAAGAGATCTGTAACTAATGAAGATGTTGCTGCCGGCAAACAACTTTATATTTTATTGTTTCATTTACAAATAAAGTGCCTATATCTTCACAAAAGAGGACATTCTTCCTATGGCAGCATCCACTCCCTGAAGGGGTAGAACCCACAGCCTTCTGCATCAAAAGCAAGTACACTACCTGTTATGCTATTAACAATGCAAGCAGCCTTAGCATAAACAGCACTAAACTTCTCCTCCCTTGCAGCTCTCAGCTCCTTGTAAAATCTACTCAACACTCAACTATATATCTCTCAACTTCACAGCACAAGAAATCTGGAAAAAGCTAATATTTATTGGGGGGGCAAAAGCCCAAAAAACAGGGACACATTTTAAATGTTGCTTGTATAATCTTGGAAAGTTGCTAATATATAATGGTGTATTACCACCATACATTTCACTGCCAAGTCTTGAATCCAGAACCCTGGGCAAAACAGTCAGAGCAGCATACCACTATGTCAAATCAGCTGTTTCAGGTAAGATAGAAAGACTGAAACATAAATGGCTACCATTTAGTGAATTCAGTTCTCACCATAGCTGTCAACCTCTTAGCACAAAACACCGGGACAAAGCCAGTAATGGGGGAACACAGCCCTCAAACATATTCAATGAATTAAATTCTTACCATAGCTCTCAAGCTTAGCACAAAAAACCTGGACAAAGCCAATAATGGGGGAATACAATCCCAAAAATAGGGACAATTTTCAAATATTCATCTTATAAACATAGTAACACAATAAAACTTTTATTCTAGCAATTTTCTATGTACTTTCTGAAGAATATGAAGTCTGTAATTCAAATGCCTGTCAATTTTATTTATTTAACATTTGTTAACCAGGGAAGTCTGACTTGGAACAAAAGCCAATTTTCAGCAGAGGCCCAGGGAGAAAAACTGCAGACACATGTCTTTGTAACATGTGAGGACACCAGAGCAAACCCACACACAAACACAGGGAGGACATGCAGACTCCACACAGAAGGCATCCCACCCAATAATCAAACCAAAGAGTCTCTACCTGTGAGGTAATAATGCTACCACTGCACCATCAACTATCTGAGAAATAAGAACTATAAATTCAGAAACCACAGATTTTATGATGAACAGAACAGAACAAAATAGGCAAAATTCTGCAAAAGATTCACAGATGGTGGTGGGTAGGGAATTCAGGCTATTATTACCTGAACCCAGGGTACAGAGTTCAAGCCTGAAGTATTCTATAACCCCCACCCACAGGTATCCTGCGTTCTCTCTATAGCCACCAGTATAAATCAACTGGGGCATTGCGCACACACACATACACACATCATGGACCTAAGAAGCCTGCATGAACTTTGCTTACTGTATCTGAACAGTACCACACTTACTGCACTAGAAAACTTGTAATTCAGTAGCACAAAGTATGAATTACAGAGGATATCAAATATCTTTTTAGCAAATGCTGTCACCTGTTGGGAAATGCAGCAGTTACAGTAACACTACCGCTAATTTTTTATCATCAGCAAGTAGCAGCTCTAGGTCATAATTAGTTCACTGCATTCCACCTGCTGTCACACTAGAGAATTCTAGAAAGATCGGGGCTAATAAGGATGAGCAAAACAACAAATTGGACATCACATGTAAAATACTTGATTGTGTCACACAACTACAGAAAGGGGGCAACAAAATGAGAAACTAGTACGCAACTTAAACCAGAATGAGACAAAAGCATAGCCGGAACTGTGAGAAAATCATGTCAAGTCTTGGTTAAATCAATACGCCTCTTGTTTTTACATCTCTTTAAGAAGTGGGGAAGAAATGCACTCCTCTGGAAGCTGCAAGACAAAAACAAACTTCTTCTTTTATAAACCAAGCCAAACCTGAGTGCAGAGGAAGCCAGAGAATGCTGCATCTGTAAACAATATTCATTGATTGCCAGATGTGTATTCCATTTATACCATGTGTAGTGCTTTGCATAATTACACTGAAAAATGGCAATCCTATGTTCTTGTAAAACTCAGTGGTCACATTTCAATGGGGTATACACTAAACATGTGGTATACAGTTTATTGGGCAGTTCAGATGTTTTAACCCACCTTTAAAAGAAATTTGAGTAACATTCCTACAAATCTGAAGGAGCATTTGTCAAAGAACTACATACATATTTTGATTTTTTTGGCAGGTTAGAGGGCAAAGTACGTAGGTTTTCTAGCCAACACTTGTCTAACAGCAGATATACTCTGAGCTCCTTTTTAATGGGTTTTACATTTGCTATGATTGTCTATAGGCATGTAAACAATTAGTTTCTTACTACAACCATCCTGAAGGCAGATTAAAATGATAAACTCAAAAGAAGTGAAGGACAGAGGTTGCTTTCTAGTATACTAGCTTCACCTGTCCTGCAGATTCCCACAAATTATACACCCACACACTCACATCACACACACACACACACACACACACACACACACACACACACACACACACACACACACACACACACACACACAGTTCGGACGATCCCCATTTGCCAGTTCTGAGACTGTAAGAGCACATTTTCGGGATGTGTGAAGAAACTAGAGGGCTGGCAGGGCAGATTATATTTAATAACTTTAAAAACAAACATAAACAGATGCTAGCAAGTTCATATGGAAAAGTTGTTGAGCCATCAAGTAGTTTACTAAAGTAGTACTAGTTTAAAAGTAGTTTACTAAAGTAGTACTAGTCTAAAAGTAGTTTACTAAAGTAGTACTAGTCTAAAAGTAGTTTACTAAAGTAGTACTAGTCTAAAAGTAGTTTACTAAAGTAGTACTAGTCTAAATGCTGACTTCAGTTTCACTAAGATGAGCAGAGACACACACCTCAAAAAATGAGTGATTGAGTTTGACTGAGACTGTCCGTTTCTGACCGGAAGGCTTTTTTTAAGTAGCTGGCTGTTAGTTAAGGACTCAGGATGGAATCCAGAATTTTTTTTCTCCCCATAGCAAGTAAGCACCCAAAGAAAGTCAGATAGATAATTCAAATTAAAAAATTAGCAATAGGCAGCAGTAGGACCCATGTACCATATGGTAACTGCAAGTAAGCAAAAGTACCTGTCCTGTCCTGAGCTGCCTGCTAATACTGATTGTTTCTTGCTCTTTTTTTCAGAAAGAGAGCAAGAACCAATCAGTAGTCATCCTGCCATTCACAGTACGTGACTGCAGACGTGGCAGTCCACCCTCCCTTCCACTTTACTGTGCGGTTACCGCACAGACTTCTGGGCATCACACACTGATGCAGAACTCTCCCTAGTCCAGACTACCTTTACAGCAGTCTGAGACAGTCCAGCTTTAGAGAAAAAAAAAAAACAAAAAAACATGAAACTTGCCGAGCAACGAGCATGCACAGTTTGAGTTCCGGGACCTTGCAAGTCAGTCAAAGTCGTTTTTATAGCAAGTAAGCCATTTTTTTTTTTATTTAAAAAAGATTTTATTGTGCAAGTTGTGTCTTTTCTTTTTCTTTACACAGCTGGGGGGGGGGGGGCGGCTGCAGTCCGATGACATGAGCCGCCTAGCTATATCCATATCTATATCTCTATCTATAGCTATATATATATATATATATATATATATATATATATATATATATATATATATATATATATATATTTGTATACCTGCTTCTGACAGCCCTGTAACTGTTGCACTATACTGTATTCCTCTACTGGAGTAATAATTTGAGGAAAATAGTTTTTTTGATGAATTCTTTTTCGTTACACTAATTTTTGAAATATCTTCAGTGCTGGTGTAAGCCAAAGTCATGTTTATTTGCATGAGTGATGGAAAGTCTTAAAACATGTATAATTTTTTTTTAACAACAAATATCTTTATTGAATTATCAGTTATGGTATAGGCAATCATACATTTATATAAATGAAGACAACCTATATGACATATTTTCAGTTGCAAACATTATACAGCACGTATAATTTTCTATATAGTCATTGTCAGTCAACCATTACGTAGCTCATTCAATTCCTGCCTTCCCTTAAACCCCACTCCACCTCCAAAACATTATTGTGCATATATTATTCCAACAATTCCCATTTTTCTGTGTAATTTGCTCCTGCACTTTTCTAAAGACCCAACTTGCGGTTCTTTTATCTCTGTTACTACTACTTCTAGTATGGTTGGTTTAGACTTTGATTTACATTTTCTAGTAATTATTTTTTTGGCAGCCACAAGAGTTAAACACAGCAAAGCCTTACTATGTCTAGTCAATTCCAATTCTTTATCACAGTTCAAAAATCATATTTGATGTCATTAATCTTCATTTATTCCTTACTAATGGGTGTCACTTCCATCCTCGGAACCGAGTCGGCCTTATACCAAGCTTGCGCCAGACAAAAATTCTCAAGCTAAGCTTTACCCATAGTGCCCTTCTCCTAATTACCTCAGATCTTGTTTGCCGTGTTGCCAAAAAGCTATGTCAAGCCAGCTCTCGACTAAACTTAGGTAAATAATCAAAAATTTCTAACTTTTAAAAGTCCTCCTTTCAACTTTCTTGTTAGTCATGTATGGGTACCTACAGGTATGGGAACCAAGCAGAGAAAGGTTGGGGACCAGAGGAATGAACATATTTGAGATAGATTCTCAAGATGAAATCACACAAGATGGTTGCTTATTTAGCTACAATGTTTTTAACATATTTAACTACACCAGCACTGTCATCACTAAAGGGCATTTTAATTTATTTTCAAAAGGATTCATTTTTATACCCAGGGTAAAAACCAATTTGGTGAATTTATTAGTTGATTTTAAATTATTTATTAGACACACAAATCTAGAATTATTTTCTAATGGACAGGAGAAAAAGAATATTCACAATAAACTAGTGAAGAAAAGCACTTTCAACCCCCTCCCACTGTACCCCCAGCTTAGAAATGTTGAACTGGTGGTGGAAAAAGAATTAAGGGAAATGTTGAAATACAACAGCATGACCCCAAATGTAACCACTGAGGAGAAGAACATTCATAGGTCAGCATTAAGCTAACTGCCCTTGTGAGCCATTTTAAGCCTAGCCAATTATCACTTATGAGACACAAACTCTGCACCTTGTGTTTGTAAGGCAAACATCTTAACCATTAGGCCACCATCCCAACCCAACTTGATATGATTTTAAGGAAAACAAAAACCTTAGAACATGAAACCTGACAAGGGTGGAGGTTGTCTTAATGGATCATACCAGCTATGAAAGCAAAATGTTTGACTTGCTCAATGATGAAGACACATAGACTAGAGTTTCCTTGAACTAAGCCAACATTGCCTACAAAAAGATTTCTGTGTGTCTAAATGATCTAGTGACAGAGGGGCTCATAGATATTGAGACTTATAACGTTTTAAATGTTGACAAGCCCAGAGTGCCCTCTATCTCTGGCATACCCAAGGTCCACAAAAGTATTACTGACCCACCGCTTAGGCCTATTGTCTCTGCAGAAGGATTAGTAACTGCACCTTTGGCAAAATATATAGATTATAATCTAAAAAACACAATTTTCAAAAATGAGAATATTCTCAAGGATTCATGGGATTTTTTAAGACGCATAAGTAATAAACAACAATCCAACACAAGTACTTTCATTACACTTGATGCAGTGGATTTGTTCACATGTATTCCACATGATGTGGGGCTTACTTGGTTTGAGGAATTCGTGGCTGATTGTGGGGATATTCCCTTTGTTGTATTTCACACTTGACTAATTTTAATGGACCTAGTCCTTAAGAATAATTTTATTTTCTTTCAGGGAGAATACTATAAACAATTGAAAGGCGTGACAATGGGGGCACACTGTGCCCCTATCTACACCAATATTATTCTCCTATATTGGGAAAACAAATATGTTTTTACTTCTGAATTTAAGCAATATTGGAACCTGTATGGGTGCTTTTTAGATGACATCTGTAGTTTTTGGACTTGTACTGATAATCATTTTTTTGAATTTCTTGAATACATTTCTAAGACTACTAAGTTCCTAAAATTTACACATCAGCTTAATAATAGTGAGTTAAATTACCTTGATGTTAACATTCAAAGGGTGGACAATGGTTTCAAATCTAAAATACATAGAAAGCAGACATTCTCAAATTCTTATCTTCACTATGCGAATGCCCACCCACCCACACCAAAAAAAGAGGGGTAATAAAAGGTCAACTAGTCCAGGCTAGCAGAATGACATCTGATGACCAGGATTTTAAAAGATAATGTGATTTTATAGTAGAAATGTTCAAAGCCAGGGGGTACCATCCAACACTTTTGAATGATTTATAACAGAAGTTATGGATGGTAGAGAGTCAAGGTTTGCCCCTATTTTGGGTAAAAATCACCCCTCTGATCATGCAAGTCTAGGTACGAGGATAGAAGGAGTGTCTTACCAATCTGCTTTGACTATCACATATGATGGTGAAACAAATTTGGTTAAACAAGTTATAGAGAAGGAGTGGAACAAAATGTGCAGCCTTAGCAGATTTAAATTGAATATTTGATAAGCCACTTAAATGTGTGTACAAAAAAGGACAAAATATCAAAAATATTTTGGAAGGAGGTTCCCATTATAACAATTTTGTAACTCTCATTATTAACAAAAAAGGTACACACAAATGTGGAAGTTGTACCCAATGTAAGCACATACGGACTGGGGACATGTTATATTTAAAATATCGAAACAAGTATATAACTACTAGAGGGTATGCAAATTGTGATACCACAGGTGTGGTATATATTGTTTTGTGTGGGGCATGTGACTCCTTCTATGTGGGTAAGACGGAAAGGAGGTTAAAACAAAGGATGTATGAACACCTTTATGATTTAAGGAAGAAAAATGATAACGCCCTGTACAAACATCGTCAGGCATGTCCAAAAGCAGAGTATCAATTTTTCATGATAGAGGTGGTTCCTATAGACCCCAGGGGTGGGCCATGGGAGACCAGACTCAAATACAGGGAACTATATTGGCAATTAGTCCTGGATGCTTGTAACAATTCAGGACTTAATGATATGATGTCTTTAAAACTTGTACTCAAACTCAGGTCTGCAAAATTGTGATATTTTTACATTTTTTACATTTTTATGTATATTCATGTTATTTTAGCCTGGTTTATTTATTTAAGTGAATTCTTGATTTTTTTATACATTTTCATGTGTTTTATTATTTGTCCACCAGATGGTGCTAGACTACTATTCTATCTTATTTTATGTCATTTTTTTTATGCAATTGCATTTTAAATACTTTTAAACAATATATTTAACAAGCATCATTTATTTGAATTTATCAATTAATACATTGTACATTTTAATATGAATATATTTTTATATGAAAAGTTTTAATATGAATATTTAAATGTATTTTATTCAGCATTTCAAGACTGTCACATGCAGTTTAGAATCCACTCTTTCTGTATCTTGGTAACTAATTGAATCACTGATTTCATTGGTCTATTCAAACAGGAAAAGTTATTTATCTAGGTAACTATGTTGTATTTGTCCATCTGATGAAGTTCTATGAGACGAAAACATAAGGGGAGTGCTTTTATCAGCGTTTATGTTATTTGCGGATGTGTGTTCCTTTTGCTATGTTTGAACATTAAATTACTTGTATGTTGGAACTGCTGGTCTCCGGCACTTTTACCACATCTTTGCTGTTTTCTTGCTAGTCGCTAACTTACCCTCTTTCCTGGAAAGCCTTTTCTACTCTTTTTACTGTCTTCTTACCTTTTAAGGTACCTTTCTTATACCATTGTTGGTATCCCCTCTCCCTTACCCTTGTGGTAACTCTCTCTATACCGTTATTGGTATCCCCCCCCCTTCTCTAGCTTCTTAAAAAAAAAAGAAAAAAAGAAAAAAAATATGTCTCTATCCTTTTTTCTTCAAGCATGTCAGTAAAAAAGGGAGCATCTGGGTTTAAACAGTGCGACCAGTGCTGCCGCAAAATGCCTAACTCTGATACTCACACATCTTGTGTGTATTGTTTGAATGTGGCTCATTTATCTGTTCAGCCTCTCTGTGATATTTGTCGTGGGTTCAGCTCTAGAACCCTCAATGAAAGGCAAAACAAACTAATCCTGAAAGGCCTTATCAAAATGCCTTTTTCAGAGGCTATCTCTGCACCGGAGGGTTCCCCCCTCCAAGCAAATCCCCGAAAAAGAGATCTCACTCGGTTCCCTCCTCACCTGGTGAAAAGTCAGAGCAACCAAAGACTAAGTACCTCAAAATGACTTCTGCACTGACGATGACTGTTACAGTACCGGCTTCGGTACCACCTGCTAAAGTGTGCCATCTGCACCAATTTCCATTTTGTCACCGAATACTACAGCACTGTCTACGCATTTACAAATTTTGTCCCCTTTGGTGCCATCTACTGATATGATGTCGGCACTGACCACGCCACCGTCTACAATTTTTTCTAGCCAGGGAAAACTAACCATACCTGCTCAAGCCTTCATCGAGACTTCAGTTCCTGTGGAACCTTGTACCCGATATTCTCCGAAGGTAGATCCATTTCTGGGACAGCAGTTTAGCCCCTTCCTGGAATGTCCTGAGTCATCTTCAGGAATTTCTGAAAGCTCAACCAGGAGCCTCTTAGAACTTGATGTGGTGCATCTTGTTTATCAATTGCTTATGGCTAGAGGGATTACTACTCCATCCAAAACCCCCATTCCCCTGGCAGTTTGGGGTACTTCTCCAAGGACTCCGGCTTACTCTCCTTCTTCAACATCAGAGCAGGCATCGAACACCCTGGAACCAACATCCATTACAGTACCCATGACTACGATACCACTGGTAGATCTCACAGTGGTTTCAGAGGCATCCCTTTGGCCTCCAGTTCAATTGGAACTGAGGCTTTCTCATGATTGTGGTTGGACTGTGAGTGCTCTGGTTCCAGAAGTGGCTCCAATTTTTTCTAAGACACCGTCCTTGGTTCCAAGAACCCTAGTGGCACTGGCTTCTCTTGAGAGTCCTTCCCTGGAGGCAGGTTCGCTGAAGTGGGGTGTGACCCCGGTTTTGAGGTTGTCTTTCTTGGTTCCAGGCTCCCATCCTTCTTCAAGTGGGCTTGCACTCCAGGCGATGGAAAAGGCACTCGCCTCTGCTGGCAAACCATTGATGTTGGACTACCCATTGACTCTTCCCTCTCAGCCACAACTAACACAGGCCACCATTATGGAACATTGAACACAACAAAAGACAAACCCACCTCCATAGACAACACAAGGAAAAAGAAACTAAGGGTAATGCTGCTCAACGCCAGAAGTCTAAACCTCAAGATGCATGCACTCGAGGCTCTCCTCAGTATTGAGAATATCGATATCTGTGCAGTAACAGAAACCTGGTTCAAGGCTCTCAAGAGCACCCCAGCACTACCAGGTTATACCTCATACCATGCTTTTTGACCCCAAAACTCGGACCGAACCACAAAAGGAGGGAAAGTATCCATAGTCATCAAAGATACCCACATCAAGGTTAGTGGCACTGCATGAAACATCGGAGACCATCCATGTGCAACTAACAGTGGGCAAAACTGCCTTTCAGCTTGTAGCCTGCTACAGACCACCCTCCCAAACTCAGGAACCCCACTCACCTTTCCTGAGAACACTGGAGAATATGAAGGTCTCTCCAAACACCATCATATTGGGTGACTTCAACTACCCAAACATAAACTGGGAGCACTAATCAAGCCCCAACACCCTCGCCCAACACTTAATAGAATTTATAAACTCAAATGCTATGGAACAACTGGTCACCACCCCCACAAGAAGGGAAAACATATTGGACCTGGTCATCATCAACACGGGGACTCTATGTTCCATACCAGAGGTATACCCCTCATTGGTAAGATCTGACCATAAATTAATCCCACTGGACATCCATATCCCATCCCCACCCCCAGCCAAGGAAACCACGGTGAAGAACTTCTCAAAAGCAAACTTCACACTTCTCAAAACTGAGGTGGAATCCTTCAAAGCCCCCGGGCCAGTGGAAAATACGGCTCAAATTGCAGAATTCTTTACAAACGCATTCTATGGACACCTACAGGAATGCATGGATCGTGCTATCCTAAATAAAACCAAGACTCACTCCTCCAAAGGCAGGAGACCAGTCTGGTGGACCCCAGCCATAAATAAGCTATATAACAGAAGGAGGAAGCTTCTACATGATAGAGCAAAATCCCAAAAAGGGAAGGCATCTCTGATCAGTACTAGCAAGAAACTACGATCCCTCATAAAATTATCTAAGGCCAGCTTCAAAAGAAAAATTGCACAAGATGCTAAAGATAATCACAAGGCCTTCTTTAGTTATGTCAGGAACCTGGGTGGCAACTCCCAGATATGCTCTGAGTTAGTGCAAAATGACAAAAAATACAATGAACCCACAGACATTGCCAACATCCTGGCAGACAGGTTCAGTGCAAACTTCTCCCCCCTTCCCCCCGAAAAGAGCAAATGTCTATCCCAATAGACTGTAGACTCCCTGACATCACAGATGCACAGGTGAGAGCTGCCCTCTCCAAAGCAAAAAACACAGCATCAGTGGGACTGAACGGTGTCCCGGTCTGCGTCTTACATGAGCTCCAAGAAGAACTGAACACTCACATAAAGTCACTGTTCAATCTCAGCCTTACTAGAGGATATGTACCCAAGGAATGGCATACAGCAACAGTGGTCCCACTCCACAAAGGTGGTGCCACAACGGACCCTGGAAACTATCACCCTATAAGCCTGACTAGCCTGGTCTACAAAGTTATGGAGCGTATCATCGTGGAACTCATAAACAAAGACATTGGGAACCGCCAAACACTGGATCCTACCCAATTCAGCATTGTTAAGGGCAGATCTTCCCTCTTGAACCTGGTCGACTTCTTTGAAACAGTCACCAAGGCCATAGATGAAGGGAAGGTAGTCCACACAGCCTACCTGGACCTCGCAAAAGCCTTTGACACAATACCCCACTCGGTCATCATAAATAAGCTCACCAGCTTAAATATCAACCCCTATGTCACAAGATGGGTTGCAAACTGGCTCAGGGATAGAACCCACATGGTCAGAATTGCAGGTGCCATGTCAGACTCTAAACCAGTTACAAGTGGCATCCCACAAGGCTCAGTCCTGGGACCTCTCTTGTTCGGTATATATTTCTCTGAGGTACAGGCTAACATGGGAGGACTATGGCTGACTAAGTTCGCAGATGACTGCAAACTGGGTGCCATAATCGACTCGCCGACTGACACAAGGATCCCCCAAAAGGGTCTCACAGAGATGGATAACTGGTGCCAGAGCCATGGCCTAAAGCTAAATGCCAAAAAGTGCATAGTCATCCCCTTTGGGGAAAACAAAGTGCCCACAAATTACCACATAGGTGGTAATCCATTAAATGGAAGAAGTAATTAGGATTTGGGGACCCAAGTAGATAGCAATCTCTCCTTTGACAATCACGTTGCCAAAGTGGTTAGAAAGACCTTCTATATAGCCCACCTTATCATGAAAGAGTTCACATCTAGATCAAGAGAGGTCATTGTGCCCCTCTACTCATCACTCATCAGGCCCATAATTGAATACAATGCCCCATTTGGGATGTACCTTACCCGACACCTGCAGCAACTGAAAAGACCCCAAAAGTACCTCACCAAGAGGATCAAGGGACTCAAACAGATGCCCTACGCAGTTAGGCTAAAGAAACTCCAGCTCTACTCAGCTGCTTACTGCCTACTCAGAGGTGATCTGTGCCTGATGTATAAAGCCATGTCCAAACCAGAATTAATGGACATGCTCCACCTCAGGAAATCCAAATCCCTTAGAGCTACATGCTCCAGGGACTTAAACCTCAGCACAGAAATAAATAGGGCATGCTGGAGGGACAAATTCATATCCTAGAGGCTCCCCTCACTCTGGAACAAAATCCCAATCCATATTAGGCAGAGTTCCTCAATGACTCTCTTCAAGAGAAATCTTGACGAGTGGAAGGGAGATTGTAGACTTACCCCTGGGATCTCTTCTGTGTCCCTACTAGACAGAGGCACAGTAAACTAACCTTAAAAGGGCTATCTTCTGTGACCTACTATACAGAGGCACAGTCAACTAATCTAAAAGGGTGGCGAAAGCCAAACACACTCTGGCTAGGTTTATAGATGCCCTTGGGCAGATAGCCTGGTATCAACCTATGAACCTATGAACCTATGAACAGCCTCAGGAGACCCTATTGCTGGGTGTTCCTTCTTCTGAGTCCTCTACAGAACCTCCCCGAAGAAGGACCTAAGAGGAAATCATGCAAGAGGAAGCACGTTGACTCCCCTGAGGAGTATCTCTGAAGATATGGACTTCGATGAAGGGGAAGGGTCCCCATGGTCACCCCCTTGAAGATGTCTCCTTTGGAGACATCCTTGAAATCTTAAAACAGAGGGGGTGATTGGAAGCCCTCCAACACTTCATCCAAGGAGTCCATCTTTCTGCAGGCTTTTCATGCTCAACCTTCTACCTCTTGGGTAGTGCTACCTTTATACAAACTGATACAACGTGTAGTGCAGGGGGCATGTAAGATTCCTGACACCATCAAGTTTATCCAAAGGAGACCGGATACAATTCTATCACCCCCAGAAGAGAACCCACACTAGTCTAAGGGTTTCCAGTAGATGCTATGGTGGTGGCGGCTGCCACAAAAAAGGAGCTCACAGAGGAGAGCCAGATGGTCCACCCACCTAACAGGGAGTCCCGAGTGGCAGACTGACTAGGGAAGCAAGTGTTTGCATCATTGACCTTCACTATTAGATAGTTGAACTATCTGGCACATTTCACTAGGCTCCAAAGTGATCTAGTCTCTCTGAACTCTCTGGAACCTTAGCAGGACAAGTATCTGATGAGGTACACGACAAGGTTGCCTTGCAGCTAGCAACCCTGGAATCAGTATCTAACTCGGCCATGCAGTTAAAATCAAATGCAACCGAATGTGCCGCTAGACCTGCAGGTTCAAGCGTAGTCATGAGATGCCACTCCTGGGTGTGCCTGTGTGATTTTACAGACCCCTTTAAGTCTTCCTTCCTTAATGGTCCTGTGGAAGCATCATTCCTTTTTGGCCCTAAAATGAAGGAGATGTTAGCCAGGTGTGAGAATGATGGAAAAACCCTGTCTGCTGTAGGTGTACATTTCTCCACCCCCCAGCGTCCTTACTCAAGGAACCAGTGGAGTGGAAAAATGTGGCACAAAAAGTCTCAGGGTTCTTTTCTTGACACATGTGGCAAGTTCTCTCCCAGAGGCAGAGGGAGTAACTCTAGTGGAAGATACCCATACAGAGGCAGAGGAGGACCACATAACCAGGGGTCCAGAGATTCTTTCTCTGGACAGCCCTATCAGCACTCCTGAAGAGTGGCCCAATTGCTTTCCTCTGGAAACAGTCAGGGGATGTTTTTCCCTGCACCAAACAACCTGGCACCATATAACCACAAATTCTTGGGTGAAGGGGATAATCACCAGAGGCTATACAATCCCACTGAAATCCTTTCCCAACCCACAAAAACATATTACCAACATTCCACCCAGTCAAAGGGAATGGGCAGTCATAGAGATAAAAAAGCTGTGTCAGAAAAGAGTCATCCAAACAGTCCCACCAGACCAAATAGGATCCTGAGTTTACTCAAGATTCCTTTTAGTGCCAAAAAAGACAGGTGACTGGAGGCTAATTTTGGATCTCAGTGTTCTGAACAAGTTTATTACCCAGACAAAATTCCGGATAGTCACAGTTCAGTCCATTCTTCCATTTTTGAAAAAGGATGATTGGATGTGCTCTACGGACCTTCAGGATGCGTATTACCACATAAAAATGGACAAGTGTTCCAGAATGTTCCTTCACTTCTGGCTAGGAGCCAATCATTACCAGTTCCAAGTTCTGCCTTTCAGACTCTCTACAGCCCCCAGAGTGTTCACAAAGGGTATGGCAGTGGTTACAGCTAACTTGCGACTACAAGGATTCTGAGAGCTTCCATACTTAGACGATTGGCTACTCACCAACCCCACCAAGTGTCTGCTGGAAAAAGCCATGGATTATGCCCTCACATTGACCAGAACCCTGGGGATCTCTATAAATTGAAAGAAAAGCAAGCTAACCCCACTCAGAACTTAGACTTCATAGGAATGGTATTCAATACCCAATCTTGCCGAGTATCTCTTCCGGATCACAGATTGCAAAGACTAAGAGTTCCAGTGGCAGCTGGTGACTTCAAATTAAAAGGGGGCTGCAGGAGACAGCTGAATGGGTGGGGTCAATGGGAAGGGGGTGACCAACTAGAAAGGGGTGGAGCTATGCTCAAAACCACAACAACTGGAACTTTAATTAAATACGCTGCCCTGGGAGCGAGAGTCCAATCAAGCAAAATGAAGTGTAGAAGAAAAAAATATTTCAATGCATTGGCTACATGACAACTTACTTAATATCTAGATAGAAACAAAAAGGTTGTAAGGCATGAAAAAATAAATTGCTTTTTAAATACATTACTGGAATGCCAGTCAAAATCAAGTATAAAAAAAAAACAAGCAGCACTCAGCTCAAACCACTTCTCCTTGCACTGCAGTTCTAATTATAATTTATATTTAGCTTTATAAAATTACCAAGTAACATGCTGAAAGTAGCAATCTCTGTGATACCCCCACTTGTAAAAATGTTTCTTATCCAAAAAAGACCTGCTGCCTGACAACTATCTACTTGTTTCATGGAGAACACATGATCAAAGTAAAAAATGAACAGCGAACAAGAAACAAGCTCAAGATAAATTGCTTAAAGGATTATTGCACAGGTTATGGACTACACATGATAGATTGGCATTCTGTTTAGTTTACGGGTAAAGCCTGCAAAGATAACTGCAAGTCTCCAACAAATGTAATGAGCTTCTGAAAATACTGTAATCCTGTCCTTTATTACAAATACTGTCATATGCATTTCAATACCTAAGGCTTATACGTTATCTAGTTATGTAAATATTCTCTGCATGGAAACAATGAAAAGGCTTTCAATGTTGGTAATTCTTTAACAGTATGCTTATTAAAGCTTAATTGCATCTTACAATCTCCGACAAGCTTACCTGATGGTCATTAAAGCATTGCTACTTTAATACAGAGCAACAGTGCACTGCAACAGCATGTATTTTCTGAATAATAAGAAGCATAAATCAACAGTATAAAAATTTGACAGAAAACCAGAACATTCTGCAAAATCAAGGACAGATGAAAAACCACGGTCGTACTTGTGGTCTACCTAGGATGGGGGAATACTCTGCACACTTACACTGCATAACTGCTTCTTGCCTTGCTTGGACACATCCAAAGCCACTACAATGGGGAGTGGAGTGCAACAAGTAGGTCACAGTTTGAAATGTCTCTGGCTGACGGTCATGGTCATGGTCATGACGGCACTGGTACTCATACCTCTCAACCTCAGAGCAAGAAATCTGGACAAAGCCCTACATAGAAGTGTGACACAGGCCCAAAACTAAAGACAAATTTTAAATATTGCTCTTATAAACTTATAAAGATAATAGAATAGTAGTAGGTCTTGTATTAGTACGAATTTTTGAAGGGTATGAAATCTGAAACTCAAATGTCTGCTATTATTTAGTGACTTCATTCCTACATGATTTGGCAGAAAACCACAAATTTTATGAGGAACAAACTAAAAATAAGAAGCAAAAATCTATTCATTCTGCAAAATTCTGGACAGTTGAGAGGTATAGTTCAGCCGGGGCTGTCTGAGTTTACTGCCAACCCCCCCCCTCACAAAATCATGGTCGAATGGAGCGTTCCCCCTGCAGCCATTCCAATGTCCCATTCCTTGGTTATTTCACCCCATTTGCCATAAAACTCTGTAATGTCCATACTGCTTTACTTCTGCGATGATATGGATTTCATTTGAAAGTTTTATTTTATATTTTACAGCATAAACCCTAATAGACATCTGCTAAACAAAGCAATGCAGTCTTGCAATTAAAATAGACTTAGCATTAAAACTTCTCTGCCCTTGAAACTCACATTCATTGAAACAGCAGTGAAACCCATATTCAAAGAAAATACATTTTGCCAGTGGCAGATAAAGATTAATTTTGGGCTGTTTTCAAATCATAGGCTCCTTGAACATGAAACATACGCATGCTCTTTGATACACCTTCCTGACTGTATTACATTATATTCCTTGTACAATACAGTACAGTTGTTAAGAGGGCATTTTAAATTTATTGTTTTGAACATTTTTTCAGTAAACAATGAAACAAAATGCATGCACCAATAATGACAAAACTGCCCAATTCAGAACATTTCCATCATAAAAGTCTACTCAAACTTCTACAGTCCACCAGTATCAGTAAATATGCACAATCTCTGAAGAAGTAAAAGTCATCTAAATAATTCCACATTAAAGAAATTTGTTAACTAATGAAGAGGTTACTGCTAGCAAACAACTTTATATGTCATTGTTTCATCTACAAATAAATTGCCTATGTTGCATTAAAAAATGATAATGCTAGTAATATCACAATAGGGAATGGATGGCAAACTGATATCAGGTTCATAGTTACTAGGTATCTTCACCAAAGAGGACTGCAACATCCATCCCCTTTACAACAGATTACAGTGTCAACAATGGATCTACCTACTGAGGGAGTAGAACCCACAGCCTTCTGCATCAAAAGCAAGTACACTACCTATTGTGCTGTTTACAATGTAAGCAGACTTGGCATAAGCAGCACTAAACATTTGTTCCCCTGCAGCTCTCAGCTCCTTGTAAAATCTACCCGACATCCAGCTGTATCTCTGAACTTTGCAGCACAAGAAATCTGGAAAAAGCCAAAATTTATTTGGGGGGGGGCAAAAGCCCAAAAAACAGGGACACATTTTAAACATTGCTTGTATAATGTTGGAAAGTTGCTAGAATAAAATGCTGTGTTACTACTATACATTTTACTGCCAAGTATTGAACCCAGGACCCTGTGCAAAACAGCCAGAGCAACATACCACTATGCCAAATCATCTATGTTTATGAAAGCAAGGAAGATTGAAACTTAAATGGCTACCATTTAGTGAATTCAGTTCTCACCATAGCTGTCAACATCTTAGCGCAAAACACCTGAACAACGCCAATAATGGGGGAATACAGCCCCCAAACATATTCAGTGAGTTCAGTTATCACCATAGCTCTTAACCTTGGCACAAAAAATCTTGACAAAGCCAAAAATGGGGGAATACAGTCAAAAAAATGGTGACAAACACCCAGTGAGGACACCAGAGCAAACCCACACAATAGGACATGCAGACTCCACACAGAAGGCACCCCAGCCAAGAATCAAACCAAACAACCCATAGCTTTCAGGCAACACTGCTATCACTGCACTACTGGCTGTGTTAAGTAAAGTAACAAAAATACAGAAACCATAGATTTTATGAGGATCAGAACAAATATGAGGCAAAAATCTGCAACTATTTTCCAAATGGTGGTGGGTAGGGAATTCAGGCTCTTGTCACTTGGGCCCAAGGTACAGGGTTCAAGCCTTATTCTCTACCCACCACCATGAAGCTACTGGGGCATTACACACACACTTTGAGATTTGATGTATACACAAACACACACCTGGGAAAGGCTGGACAGGTTTGCTAGCTATGCCCCCTTCTGCCCAGGCCATAAGGTAGCTATCACTGCCACCAAAGCCCCTTATCAGCTACTTTAAGGTCCTTCCCAAAGGGTGACCAATCCTACTGTGTAATGTTACTGTTATCCAAATGGTAAGTGTGACCAAGAGCAAGGCTATTTAGGAGTGGCCTGTACAGTGTCACCAAATACATATGCAAGTACTCTAACAGCTTAAATATATCTCACAAATATCAGCCACAAAGATAGGTTTAAGTATATTTAATAATAAATAATAAAAGAACAAGACAATACTCAATCAACACAGTAACTGCAGAGTTCAGAATCACATTAAATATTTTAAGACAACATTGCAGGACAGTCTCAACTAAATACAGAAAACATCTATACTAATCTTTACTATATTCCTATCTATATGTAAGAGAGATACTATGCCTTAAGTCTTACTTACAGACAACACACAGACATAAGTGCTGATGATGGATGTTTCCAGGTCAAAGACAAAATACAAAATGTCCAGTCTCTCTCTGAGAGAGTTCTTAAATTAATAATCAACATTACTGCTGGAATGGCTAGGCTTGTGTAGGCCCTAGGGCCGATGGCCTAGTACCAACCTATGAACCTATAAAACAATCACAGGCCTAAAGCAGATTCCCTATGCTGATCATCTAAAAAAACTCCAGCTATACTCTGTTACATATCATCTACTTGTTCTGTAAGATGTTTTCTATATGTAGTTTTGTTTAATTTAATTGCAAAGGCTTGGTATGGCTAAAACCAAATTTCCATTCTAATATGGAAATTTATATTGAACTGCCATGGAAATGTAGCAGGAACAGTCTATTGCATGTCTGTCTACAGAATGCATTTGCAGAAAATTTGATTTGATTTGATTTGAAGAATCAATTTTGGAAGTTATGTGAAAAAAACAACCATTTTTCCATATTGTACTTAAAATGGGAGAGAGCTTAGCAGGAATATATTAATGCTTTGAAATGTAATAAGCAATTTAATCCACAAATGCAAATGAGTATCCTGGAGGTACATACTGTATGCAGAACTGTAGCTAGCTTATATAGTTCCTCATGACCATTCCTGATATAGGGCCCTACACCCCTCACCTCTTCAAGTGGAGAGCAAAAAATTGGAATTCGGCTGCCTCCTGCAGCAATTCTAAACCCCTTTCACCGCATCAATGAAGAGGAAAAAAGGAATACTTATTTAAACTGTATCAAGCTTATGAAGTGGCAGAATCCAGGTCAGCAGTTCTCAGTCTTACGTCCACCACTTTGCACCAAGGATGACTACCCCCTTTGGTGAACAAAATAAATATGTAAAAACAAAATATGAAAATAACACATGAATAGAAACTTACACAGAAAAAAAAACTGACTAGCTAAGGAGGCTTTCAGAGTTAAAAGATATATGGAGGGTAATGTGCTTAGTGATAACAACAGCATCTGCACTGAAAGACAGGTAGTAAGGATTCCGCTCAGAGACACCCTGGGTAAATGGCTGCACATTTATTTTTAGTTATTCCTACCGAATTGCTGTGTTTGCACTTCTAGCTGAATAAATCTCCATGTATGCTGCTGTTATATTCTAGTCCCCACTTAAAAAAAAAAAAAACACTGGTTCAGATTTGGCTGAACTGAGTGAATAAAAATAAGGAATAATAGATTTTGTTACAGGTAGTCTCTTCACATACCCAAAAGCACATGTGAGGACAATACGTGCAGGCTTGCAGCCACTTAGATCTTATAGTAAAGTTGCCTTTGCATTTGTTTTCTGATCTGATTTATCCAAAATTATGAGTGCAAAACAATTTTGAAAGAAAAGACTAGTCACTATAAAAAATATTTAGAATTGTGTAGAGTACCTCATATAGTAATTTATGTGTATAAGGAGACAGAGTGACAGAGAGAGAGTGAGAGACTTACACATTCGTAGGAATTCCCCATAGATAAGCAAGTGCAACAAGTTACATTGTGTGAAACATTCAAACTGTAACTGAATCTGAACCCTTGCAGACTGCACTTTTGTGTGTTGAAATTACTTGCAAACAAAGCAAGTTTCAGTGTAATTAAAGTAAATAAACGCTGGTAAATGTACTGTTTATACTGCTCCTACACACACACACACATGCACACACAGGCACACACATGCACACACACACACACACACACACACACACACACACACACACACACACACACACACACACACACACACACACACACACACACACACACACCCTGTTTATGTACTCAGGTATGTCCGTCCTCCGTACTGATCCTGCAGCCCACACACTGACCTTCATAAACACCCTACCTGTTTCTGTACTCAGCTTCCTCCGTAGTGATCTGATCGGTCCTCCATAATGGCCCAGCTCCTCTGTAGTGTACTACGTCAGTCCTCCACAGTGATCCTGCAGCCCGATCAGTCCTCCATAACCTGCGCATGCTGCTTGGTCTCCCACGAGATGTCCTCCATAACCCACGCATGCCGTTGAGTCTCCCGCGAGATGTAAGGAGGGTGGAGCCTCCTGCTGTTGGTCCAGCCTGCGGGCAATGCAGTCCGTTGACCTTCCGGTTTGTGCGGTCATCACCGCACAGACCTCTTGGCTGGAAGGGTGAAGTTTTTTGCCTTCCCTATCTGGACTGCCTAACAGAGCAGTCTGGAGCTCGGAATGCCTGAGCATGCATGCTTGGAGTTGTGGTCTGCTTAACAGAGAAGTCAGGAACTAGGCACGCATGCGTGGAGTCCGAGAAATTTTTATTTTAATATGTTTGGGGAATGGGGAATTTATTTAATTGATTTTTACAGGTGGGGGACCCATTTTACAGGTGGAGGGGCTGCAGTCCAGCAGTCCTAAAGCATGAGTCTCCCCTGAAGAGTTTACCTCCGAGTGATACTCTGTCAGCACATGGCTTCCGCTCGCGAGGTTTTCCAACTTCTGGGGTCAGTGGCCACAGCAATCACCATAGTCCCACTGATGAGGTTGCACATGAGACTCCTTCAATGGCTTCTTTTGTCCCAATATTACCCAAATCATCACCCTTTATCTTTTCCAATATGGATAACAGAACAGTGCAAGAAAGGCCTCCGGTGGTGAATGAAGCCAGATGCAAATCTTTGGAGTCATCCTTTTCCCCCTCCACATCCCATGGCCACTGTGACCATGGATGCCTCTCTGTTAGGGTGGGGGAGGCATTTTCAGGGTATGGCTGTCCAAGGCACAAGGTCGCCCATAGTGGCCAACTTGCATATCAGTGTAGTAGAACTGAGGGCATTGCTTCTGGCATTGCAGGCATTTAATTATGTCCTTCCATCTGGAACTATTGCCATCCAGTCAGACAACATGGCGATTGTCTGGTATATCAACAAACAAGGGGTAACCAGGTCCTACCCATTGTGGCGAGAGATCATGAGACTGTGGCAATGAGTGATAGCTTACAACTGCTTTCTGATCACAATGCACATCCCCAGGGATTCCAAAGTGATTGTGGACAAACTGAGCAGATGTATCCTTCTGCCCCATGAGTGGTCCCGCAACTTAACCATAATGGCGAAAATTTTCAGCCATTGGGGCCAGCCTTGCTGTGATCTATTTGCCTCCCCAGTAAACCACAAGTGCACCGACTACTTTGCCCTGATCCCCCACAGGGGTAGTTCCTGAGGGATGCTCTAGTTCACAATTGGCCCACGAGGCTTCTTTACACTTAACCACCTCTTCCCCTAGTCCCAAAATTTCTAAAGAAAGACCTCCAGTTGAAAAGCAAAGTGATCCTCATTGTAGCCTTTTGGCCCCACCAAGTGTGCTTCCCCTTTCTTTGGCCTCACCTGCTAGACAGACCTTGGATCCTGGATCCAACTCCAGATCTCATTTCTCACCCACAAGGGTTGACGCATCCAAACGTAGCCAATCTCAAGCTGACAGCTTGGTTTTTCCACTTCCATTTATTCCCAGGCTGAATAATCTCTCTTCCCCAGTCCATAACATCATACTGGCTTTGCATAAACCAACCCCCAGGAAAATCTACTGTAGTAAATGGATGACTCTCGTTATGGTCCAAGCAAAGAAATCTTGACCCTTATTCAGCTCCTGTTGATACAGTCCTAGATTATTTGTCATATTTCTTCAAAGCAGGAGCTGCTGATTCAACCATACATGTCCATTTAGCAGTCATCTCTAATTTCCATAATGGTTTCAAAGACTATTCTTTAATCTCCCATCATCTTTGCAAATTTTTCTAAAAGGTATATCTCATATTAGACCACCCATTAAGGAACCCACTGAACCATGGAGTCTCACTTTAGTTCTGCAAGCTTTAATGCAACCTCCCTTTGAACTGGCTGTTACCAGTGACATCAAATTCTTATCCTGGAAGACCTTATTTCTAGTGGCCATTACCTCAGCTAGACGTATTCCTGAGCTCCAGGCCCTGTGTGTTAAACGTCCTTATTTAATATTTCATAAGGACAGAGTATCACTCTGGCCAAACCCTTCTTTCCTACCCAAAGTTATCTCAGATTTTACAGTAAACCAGTCTATTGACCAACCAGTTTTCTTTCCTAATTTCTCAAACAAAGGAGAATACTAACTCCTTCCAGACATGCATAGACGATTGAGATTTTATCTAGACAGAACTAAGGAAATGCGAAAATCAGAACAATTGTTTGTATCCTTCTCAGGCCCAAAACTGGAAAAAGCTGTCTCTAAAGTAACTCTGTCCAAATGGTTAAGACATTGTATACTCCTGGTGTACCAACATTCAAGAACTCCTATACCAGGAAAAATCAAAGAACATTCCACCAGATCTGTAGCAACTTCGATAGCCTTTCATTCAAGGGCATCCATGGATGATATCTGTGCAAATGCAACATGGGCTACTCCCCACATCTTTATCTCTCATTACAAATTGGATCTGGTCTCTAGGAAAGAGCCTCCTTTGGTTCGATGGTGCTCAGGAATATTTTTCCATAGGGACCACCCAGGGCATATAAGGTAGCTAAGACTCTGTCCCGTCAGTAAGAAATGAATGAAGATTAACAACATCAGATAAAGAAGTTGTGTCTTACCATAGTGTTCCATCTATGTTGTTCATCTTCATTCATTCATTACATCCCTCCCTCCTTCCCCCTCCTTGAAGCTCCTGGGGGATGGTCTGGGTCCATTGTCATTCTAGAGAATTTGAGCAGATATAAGCTCTGTTTTTTCTTGCTACAGTCAAACTTGATCTGAGGTAACTGGAAGAAGGGCACTATGGGCAAAGCTTAGATCAAGAGGTTTTGGCTGGCATGAGCTTTGTATAAGGCCGACTCAGTTCCGAGGACTGAACTGACACCCATCAGTAATGAATGAATGAAGATGAACAACACAGATGGAACGTTATGGTAAGACATAACTTCTTTTTCTTTAGTTACAGGAATTTGCTCAGCTAGTATTTCTTCTTTTCCCAAAATGTTTTTATTCATTTTATGATACAATAACTTATCAGTATAGTAACAAGGAAAAACAAATAAACTATACACAATGTCCATAATAATTAAAAAGCAATGTGTATAAGAACTCACATAGTATTTCTAACAGAACTCACATAGTATTTCTGACAGAATTCTCTGCAGGGAATTTTTAAATCCTGCCAACTCATTCCTGTCCCAAAAATATGTTCTTGTTTATCTCTTTCTTCCCCATCACACCTCCAACATTTGCTATCTACTTGAGGAAAAAAATCTTTGGAGTCTACTTGGGTATAAAAATGCCTATGTAAACACTTTCAAGGAAAAATCCTAACTCTTGTAGACTTTGTTGCATATTTGGGAGATGTACATATATCCTCCCCCTTATCTCTCTACGAATTCCTTATCAAATATCTTTTCCGAAGCTTATCTAACATTCTCTGATTTATTCTTATAATTATCATGCAATATGTTATATGTCCTACTAATTATCTTTTTTAACAGTAGCTTCTGCTCTGGATTGTACTAAAACCTCTAGCAGTGCTGGTCTTTCTTTTAGGACCCCTCTATTCTTTTCTGATTGCCTATAT